>NC_091303.1:25393799-25398799 GCF_038502225.1 Cherax quadricarinatus | reverse complement strand
GGTGAAGTGCGTCAGAGGTGGAGCTGTTAGCGAGGTGGTCAGGTGAAGTGCGTCAGAGGTGGGGCTGTTAGCGAGGTGGTCAGGTGAAGTGCGTCAGAGGTGGAGCTGTTAGCGAGGTGGTCAGGTGAAGTGTGTCAGAGGTGGAGCTGTTAGCGAGGTGGTCAGGTGAAGTGCGTCAGAGGTGGTGCTGTTAGCGAGGTGGTCAGGTGAAGTGCGTCAGAGGTGGAGCTGTTAGCGAGGTGGTCAGGTGAAGTGCGTCAGAGGTGGTGCTGTTAGCGAGGTGGTCAGGTGAAGTGCGTCAGAGGTGGAGCTGTTAGCGAGGTGGTCAGGTGAAGTGCGTCAGAGGTGGTGCTGTTAGCGAGGTGGTCAGGTGAAGTGCGTCAGAGGTGGAGCTGTTAGCGAGGTGGTCAGGTGAAGTGCGTCAGAGGTGGTGCTGTTAGCGAGGTGGTCAGGTGAAGTGCGTCAGAGGTGGTGCTGTTAGCGAGGTGGTCAGGTGAAGTGCGTCAGAGGTGGGGCTGTTAGCGAGGTGGTCAGGTGAAGTGCGTCAGAGGTGGTGCTGTTAGCGAGGTGGTCAGGTGAAGTGCGCCAGAGGTGGAGCTGTTAGCGAGGTGGTCAGGTGAAGTGCGTCAGAGGTGGGGCTGTTAGCGAGGTGGTCAGGTGAAGTGCGTCAGAGGTGGGGCTGTTAGCGAGGTGGTCAGGTGAAGTGCGTCAGAGGTGGGGCTGTTAGCGAGGTGGTCAGGTGAAGTGCGTCAGAGGTGGGGCTGTTAGCGAGGTGGTCAGGTGAAGTGCGTCAGAGGTGGAGCTGTTAGCGAGGTGGTCAGGTGAAGTGCGTCAGAGGTGGAGCTGTTAGCGAGGTGGTCAGGTGAAGTGCGTCAGAGGTGGGGCTGTTAGCGAGGTGGTCAGGTGAAGTGCGTCAGAGGTGGGGCTGTTAGCGAGGTGGTCAGGTGAAGTGCGTTAGGGCGGTGGCCACTGTGAAAATTCAGCGTACCCGCTGATAGACAGGACAATGTATTAAGAGATGGCTAACTGACAACTGAACTTTGCAGTTCTCACAGAGCAGTTCTGCTCGTTTCTTCATAAGATACCCGTGAGTAAGACGTGTGTGTCCGATAAATAGGCGAGATAGTGTAGTCTCCCAAGTACTACAACGAAGGTAAGATAAAGATAACAAGAAATCCAAATATAGTTTGACGGAATGCAGTTTATTGTGGAGCAGCTAAGACCATCGTTGTTGCTAACGGTTGCGAAGTTGCCTAGAGCTTACCGCGAAGTAAAGTAATCAAGAGGAAACTTGGTAAGTACCTCCACCAAGTGCATCAGGTTGTAATGGATATGTGGACCAGCGGGCCGCCAGCAGCAACAACGTTGTTGACCAGGCAAGCACCAGACAAGCCTGACTCAGGGCCGAACTGCAGGAGTAGAAAAACTCTAGAAATCCGTCAAGGGTATATCAAAGGTAGGATGCTTCCATTTCCTTGACCGACTCTCCTTAAAGAACATTCATCGTCTGGGGTTGTGCTAGCCAAAGTTTGAAGTGTTACAGAAACTTACAAATGACACGTTCTTACCGGTTGCCTCAGGTCATCCCTCACAAGCCACAGGTAGTGTGGAGAGCCTGGTGGTACCTGCGTCTAGTCTTCATGGCTCCAGCCAAATGTTCATTTTCACACAAAAAAAAAACAACGTGGAAATATTGTGAAATGTCAAGTTTTTTTCGTTTCATAAGATATAGTGAAGAAAAGATACAGGTTGCAGAACAAACTTTTACTACGACAACGTTTCGTTCCATGCACAGCTTTATCATGTCAAAACTTAAACATTCTTAATGCTTGTTGTGTAGCATGGTTTTTTTTTTTTTACTTAGTTGTTGAGGTGTGAGGGATGGAGTGAATGTGTGTGTGTGGAGGTCGGAGAACTTTCCGGGGAAGGAGTGTTGGCGTGGGTGGGTTGACGGGGGGTTCATTGCACGGGAGCCGACGGTGTTGCTGAGTGTGGGAGAGGCAAGAGCAGAACTCGACGATGAGCAAGGGTCGGTGAACGCTGTTCCTGGAGGCGGAGGGCAGGCAGCCAGAAGCAAGATGGTGGTCCTAGGTGTTTGTGGTGTCAGCCATGGAGGTGTCAGTGGAGTGTGTGTTGTCGGCAGTGGTGTAAAGTAGACGAAGTGAAAAATACGGAATCCACGGACACAATAAGAGAACACTGTGTCAGCATCCGTGGGCCTTGACTCTTCAACCTGCTACCAGCAGATATCAGAAATATTGCTGGAACAAGTGTTGATGAGTTTTCAAAAAGAAATTGGATCATACCTCCGCCAAGTGTAAGGTTAATTAGACTGCGAAGGGTGTGTGGGCCAGTGGACCACCAGTACTACCTGCCTGGTTGACCAGGCAACCAGAAGACAACCCAGGCTCCAGGCCGGCTCCTAGGATCATGTGTGTGTGCATATATGTGTGTATATATATATATATATATATATATATATATATATATATATATATATATATATATATATATATATATATATATATATATATATATATCGTGCCGAATAGGTAAAATTGGTCAGTTAGCAAGAACTCGTTTAAAATAAAGTCTTCTATAAAATTTTCTCTTGTACTTTTAAAGATATATTTTTCACTTATGTTAAGGTAAAAAATAATAATTTTGTACCAAAAAAATAGAAAACTTACCGAACCTTATTATAAGAAGCGCAATTTAATTTAGCATAATCCAACTAAATATATTTTAGGTAAGTTTACAATAATTTAATAAACAAACACAATGGAATATATTTTTTTCGTTAGGTTCAGAATGATTTTTGCGAAATTATTGCATACATAGATTTTAGCTTGTCTTATTCGGCAAGAAGACCGTTGCTATTTAAGCCAAAATCGCAAGTTTAACCTATAATTCATTAAATATTTCAGCAGTGTGTAATTATGCCCATATTTGAGAGGTTTCCTGATTGTATTCCTATGTTAGATGGGAAATGTTTTAGTGTTATCCTTCTTCCCCTCAGGCAGCGTAGAACATGCTTCAGTGTTAACTTCTTCCCCTCAGGCAGCATAGAACATGCTTCAGTGTTAACTTCTTCCCCTCAGGCAGCATAGAACATGCTTCAATGTTAATTTCTTCCCCTCAGGCAGCATAGAACATGCTTCAATGTTAACTTCTCACCCTCAGACAGCGTAGAATATGCTTCAATGTTAGCTTCTTACCCTCAGGCAGCATAGAACATGCTTCAATGTTAACTTCTCACCCTCAGGCAGCATAGAACATGCTTCAATGTTAACTTTTCACCCTCAGGCAGCATAGAATATGCTTCAATGTTAGCTTCTCACCCTCAGGCAGCGTAGAATATGCTTCAATGTTAGCTTCTCACCCTCAGGCAGCATAGAACATGCTTCAATGTTAACTTCTCACCCTCAGGCAGCATAGAACATGCTTCAATGTTAGCTTCTCACTCTCAGGCAGCATAGAACATGCTTCAATGTTAACTTTTCACCCTCAGGCAGCATAGAACATGCTTCAGTGTTAACTTTTCACCCTCAGGCAGCATAGAACATGCTTCAATGTTAACTTCTCACCCTCAGGCAGCATAGAACATGCTTCAATGTTAACTTCTCACCCTCAGGCAGCATAGAACATGCTTCAATGTTAACTTCTCACCCTCAGGCAGCATAGAACATGCTTCAATGTTAACTTCTCACCCTCAGGCAGCATAGAACATGCTTCAGTGTTAACTTCTCACCCTCAGGCAGCATAGAACATGCTTCAATGTTAACTTCTCACCCTCAGGCAGCGTAGAACATGCTTCACTGTTAACTTCTCACCCTCAGGCAGCATAGAACATGCTTCAATGTTAACTTCTCACCCTCAGGCAGCATAGAACATGCTTCAATGTTAACTTCTCACCCTCAGGCAGCATAGAACATGCTTCAATGTTAACTTCTCACCCTCAGGCAGCATAGAACATGCTTCAATGTTAACTTCTCACCCTCAGGCAGCATAGAACATGCTTCAATGTTAACTTCTCACCCTCAGGCAGCATAGAACATGCTTCAATGTTAACTTCTCACCCTCAGGCAGCATAGAACATGCTTCAATGTTAACTTCTCACCCTCAGGCAGCGTAGAATATGCTTCAATGTTAACTTCTCACCCTCAGGCAGCATAGAACATGCTTCAATGTTAACTTCTTCCCCTCAGGCAGCATAGAACATGCTTCAATGTTATCTTCTTCCCCCTCAGGCAGCATAGAACATGCTTCAATGTTATCTTCTTCCCCTCAGGCAGCATAGAACATGCTTCAATGTTATCTTCTTCCCCTCAGGCAGCATAGAATATGCTTCAATGTTATCTTCTTCCCCTCAGGCAGCATAGAACATGCTTCAATGTTATCTTCTTCCCCTCAGGCAGCATAGAACATGCTTCAATGTTATCTTCTTCCCCTCAGGCAACATAGAATATGCTTCAATGTTATCTTCTTCCCCTCAGGCAGCATAGAACATGCTTCAATGTTATCTTCTTCCCCTCAGGCAGCATAGAATATGCTTCAATGTTATCTTCTTCCCCCTCAGGCAGCATAGAACATGCTTCAATGTTATCTTCTTCCCCTCAGGCAGCATAGAATATGCTTCAATGTTATCTTCTTTCCCTCAGGCAGCATAGAACATGCTTCAATGTTATCTTCTTCCCCTCAGGCAGCATAGAATATGCTTCAATGTTATCTTCTTCCCCCTCAGGCAGCATAGAACATGCTTCAATGTTATCTTCTTCCCCTCAGGCAGCATAGAACATGCTTCAGTGTTATCTTCTTCCCCCTCAGGCAGCATAGAACATGCTTCAATGTTAACTTCTTCCCCTCAGGCAGCATAGAACATGCTGCTTCAATGTTATCTTCTTCCCCTCAGGCAGCATAGAATATGCTTCAATGTTATCTTCTTCCCCTCAGGCAGCATAGAACATGCTTCAATGTTATCTTCTTCCCCTCAGGCAGCA
>NC_091303.1:25233799-25388799 GCF_038502225.1 Cherax quadricarinatus | reverse complement strand
AGGAGAGCAGTCGTAGAGCCAGAAACGAATATGCACAGATAAGAAGGGAGGCCCAAAGACAATATGAAAATGACATAGCAGCGAAAGCCAAATCTGACCCGAAACTGTTGTACAGCCACATCAGGAGGAAAACAACAGTCAAGGACCAGGTAATCAGGCTAAGGAAGGAAGGAGGAGAGACAACAAGAAATGACCATGAAGTATGTGAGGAACTCAACAAGAGATTCAAAGAAGTGTTCACAGAGGAGACAGAAGGGGCTCCAGAAAGACGGAGAGGTGGGGCACACCACCATGTGCTGGACACAGTGCACACAACCGAGGAAGAAGTGAAGAGGCTTCTGAGTGAGCTAGATACCTCAAAGGCAATGGGGCCAGATAACATCTCCCCATGGGTATTGAGAGAGGGAGCAGAGGCGCTATGTGTACCCCTAACAACAATATTCAATACATCTATCGAAACAGGGAGATTGCCTGAGGCATGGAAGACAGCAAATGTAGTCCCAATCTTTAAAAAAGGAGACAGACATGAAGCACTAAACTACAGACCAGTGTCACTGACATGTATAATATGCAAAATATCATCAGGAGAAGAGTGGTGGAACACCTAGAAAGGAACGATCTCATCAACAGCAGCCAACATGGTTTCAGGGACGGGAAATCCTGTGTCACAAACCTACTGGAGTTCTATGACATGGTGACAGCAGTAAGACAAGAGAGAGAGGGGTGGGTGGATTGTATATTCTTGGACTGCAAGAAGGCGTTTGACACAGTTCCACACAAGAGATTGGTGCAAAAACTGGAGGACCAAGCAGGGATAACAGGGAAGGCACTACAATGGATCAGGGAATACTTGTCAGGAAGACAGCAGCGAGTCATGGTACGTGGCGAGGTGTCAGAGTGGGCACCTGTGACCAGCAGGGTCCCACAGGGGTCAGTCCTAGGACCAGTGCTGTTTCTGGTATTTGTGAACGACATGACGGAAGGAATAGACTCTGAGGTGTCCCTGTTTGCAGATGACGTGAAGTTGATGAGAAGAATTCACTCGATCGAAGACCAGGCAGAACTACAAAGGGATCTGGACAGGCTGCAGACCTGGTCCAGCAATTGGCTCCTGGAGTTCAATCCCACCAAGTGCAAAGTCATGAAGATTGGGGAAGGGCAAAGAAGACCGCAGACGGAGTACAGTCTAGGGGGCCAGAGACTACAAACCTCACTCAAGGAAAAAGATCTTGGGGTGAGTATAACACCAGGCACATCTTCTGAAGCGCACATCAACCAAATAACTGCTGCAGCATATGGGCGCCTAGCAAACCTCAGAACAGCATTCCGACATCTTAATAAGGAGTCATTCAGGACCCTGTACACCGTGTACGTTAGGCCCATATTGGAGTATGCGGCACCAGTTTGGAACCCACACCTAGCCAAGCACGTAAAGAAACTAGAGAAAGTGCAAAGGTTTGCAACAAGACTAGTCCCAGAGCTAAGAGGTATGTCCTGCGAGGAGAGGTTAAGGGAAATCAACCTGACGACACTGGAGGACAGGAGAGATAGGGGGGACGTGATAACGACATACAAAATACTGAGAGGAATTGACAAGGTGGACAAAGACAGGATGTTCCAGAGATTGGACACAGTAACAAGGGGACACAGTTGGAAGTTGAAGACGCAGATGAATCACAGGGATGTTAGGAAGTATTTCTTCAGCCACAGAGTAGTCAGTAAGTGGAATAGTTTGGGAAGCGATGTAGTGGAGGCAGGATCCATACATAGCTTTAAGCAGTGGTATGATAAAGCTCACGGCTCAGGGAGAGTGACCTAGTAGCGATCAGTGAAGAGGCGGGGCCAGGAGCTCGGACTCGACCCCCGCAACCTCAACTAGGTGAGTACAACTAGGTGAGTATACACACACACACACACACACACACACACACACACACACACACACACACACACATTTTCTTGGACTGCAAGAAGGCCTTCGACACAGTTCCTCACAAGAGACTAATGCAGAAACTAGAGGATCAGGCACGTATAACAGGGAGGACACTGCAATGGATCAGAGAATATCTGACAGGGAGGCAACAACGAGTCATGGTACGGGATGAGGTATCACAGTGGGCACCGTGGGCACCTGTGACGAGCGGGGTCCCACAGGGGTCGGTCCTAGGACCAGTGCTATTTCTTGTATATGTGAATGACATGATGGAAGGGATAGACTCAGAGGTGTCCCTGTTCGCAGATGATGTGAAGTTAATGAGGAGAATTAAATCAGATGAGGACCAGGCAGGACTTCAAAGAGACCTGGACAGGCTGGACATGTGGTCCAGCAACTGCCAAGTGCAAAGTCATGAAGATCGGGGAAGGGCAAAGAAGGCCGCAGAAAGAGTATAGACTAGGTGGCCAAGGACTGCAAACCTCACTCAAGGAGAAAGATCTTGGGGTGACCATAACACCGAGCATATCTCCGGAGGAACACATCAACCAGATACCTGATGCAGCATACAGGCGCCTGGCAAACCTGAGAATAGCGTTCCGATACCTTAGTAAGGAATCGTTCAAGACACTGTACACTGTGTACATCAGGTCCATACTGGAGTA
Organism: Cherax quadricarinatus; assembly: GCF_038502225.1. Lineage (NCBI taxonomy): Eukaryota > Metazoa > Arthropoda > Malacostraca > Decapoda > Parastacidae > Cherax > Cherax quadricarinatus. The sequence continues at coordinate 25,386,201 of NC_091303.1, read as the reverse complement.
TGCAGCTCCAATTTGGAACTCACTCCTGGCAAACTCGTCAAGAAATTAGAGAAAGTGCAAAGGTTTGCAACAAGGCTAGTTCCGGAGCTCAGGGCTATGTCCTACGAAGAAAGGTTGAGGGAAATCGGACTGACGACATTGAAGGACAGGCAGGTCATGGGAGACGTGATAACGACATACAAAATACTGCATGGAATAGATAAGGTAGACAGAGACAGGTTGTTACAGAGAGGGGGGACAGAAACAGGGGGTCACAATTGGAAGCTGAAGACTCAGATGAGTCATAAGAACATAAGAAAGAAGGAACACTGCAACAGGCCTACTGACCCATGCGGAGCAGGTCCATGCCCCCCCCCCCGATTAGACCAATGACATCCCTCCCGGATTAGCCCAATGACCCACCCAGTCTGGTCAACTCCACTCAAGGATGGAGCACTGCACCAGACCCAGCAGCACAAGCTAGTCAGGTCCAACTTACACCCACCCACACCCACTCATGTATTTATCTAACCTATTTTTAAAACTACACAACGTTTTAGCCTGAATAACTGTACTCGGGAGTTTGTTCCACTCATCCACAACTCTATTACCAAACCAGTGCTTTCCTATATCCTTCCTGAATCTGAATTTTTCCAACTTGAAACCATTGCTGCGAGTCCTGTCTTGGCTGGAAATTTTCAGCACGCTATTTACATCCCCTTTATTTATTCCTATTTTCCATTTATACACCTCGATCATATCCCCCCTAATTCTACGCCTTTCGAGAGAGTGCAGATTCAGGGCCCTCAGTCTATCCTCATAGGGAAGATATCTGATACATGGGATCATCTTTGTCATCCTCCTCTGTACGTTTTCCAGAGCATTTATATCCATTCTGTAATACGGTTACCAAAACTGAGCAGCATAGTCTAAATGAGGCCTAACCAAGGATATATAGAGTTGAAGAACAACCTGAGGACTCCTATTATTTATACTTCTAGATATGAAGCCAAGAATTCTGTTAGCTTTGTTGCGAACACTAATGCACTGTTGTCTTGGTTTTAGATTACTGCTAACCAGAACTCCTAAATCCTTTTCGCAATCAGTAATATTAAGATCTACATTATTTAGTTTATATGTCGCATGGTTATTTTACTGTCCAACATTTAGAACTTTTCATTTGTCAATATTAAACTGCATCTGTCACTTCTCCGACCATTGCATCAGTCTATTCAAATCATCCTGGAGTGCTCTAGTGTCCTCATTAGAATGAATTGGACGGCCTATTTTGGTGTCATCAGCAAATTTGCTTATGTCGCTATTTATTCCCTCATCTATGTCGTTTACGTAAATTGTGAACAACAACGGGCCCAACACTGACCCCATAGGGATGTTAGGAAATATTTCTTCAGTCATAGAGTCGTCAGGAAGTGGAATAGCCTAACAAGTGATGTAGTGGAGGCAGGAACCATACATAGCTTTAAGACGAGGTATAACAAAGCTCTGGAGGCAGAGAGAGGACCTAGTAGCGATCAGTGAAGAGGCGGGGCCAGGATCTGTGTCTTGACCCCTGCCACCACAATTAGGTGAGTACACACAGAGGTATGACAAACCGCACGGTTCATGGAGTGACCTACTAGCGACCAGTGAAGAGGCGGGACCAGGAGCTAGGACTCGACCCCTACAACCTCAACTAGGTGAGTATACACACACACACACACACACACACACACACACACACACACACACACACACACACACAGCTCTAAGGCAATTCCCAAGAGGTCAGAAATTAGTGATGCTGATCAAAGTAGTCTAGAAGGCAGGGGCCAGGAACTGCGTCTCGACCTCCACAAATACAACTCGGTGATTACACACACTCGCACACGCGCTTGCACACGCACTTGCACACATACTCGCACTCGCACACGCACTTGCACACGCACTTGCACACACACTCGCACTCACACTCGCGTACACACACACACTCGCGCACACACACACTCGCACACACACTCGCGCACAAGGTGTTTTGGGTTGGCGGTGAGTGGGGAATGTTGGCACTGAATGTTGACATTTGTGCAACATTTAGGTATCTTCTGGGAAGTTTCGCCAGCCAGTGGCTTCTTCAGTCCAATACAGAAAAGTGAAAGATGAGTAGTAGTTTGAGGTAATCAGTCCCTCAGCCTGGAGTCGATGTGTTCAGTTCATCAGTCTTGATAAAAGTACAGCATATGCGTGGAGGAATGGCTTACATAGTGAAGACAGATGAGGTGAAACAGTGTTAGGCGGCGTCACCAGTGAGAAATCCCACTCACTAGTGGAAGTAGGTCATGTCTATAGGTTAGGTTAGAATTCACTGCATCCAGATCCCAAGATGTTGCTATGTCTGACAGAATTGTATAAATGGCTTAGAAAATCCAACAAGTTGACAACAGAGGCACTTGTACAATATTTGGGGTTTTTAATTCTGGAAACGTTTCGCCAGAATAAAAACACCCAGAATCAAGATACCCAAATGCTGCACACAGCTGATATCTCATTCATCAACTTGTCGATTTTCTAAATCATTTATACAACGATGAGGAGTGACAGAGCAAGATGGCGGTAAGCTCCCTCCTCAGCGAGGAATATTACCAGAGATTTGTCGGAGCGGCGGGACACGCTCCAGATATTCCCTAGACGAGTCTGGCAAGTTTGCCAGAGTTGCTGGCTCAGCCACACCATCCCCCTGATGTTGCCTTGGCAAGTGTCACCTCATTTTTGCGCTGTTTTTTGCGGTATTTGCAAATTTCATCAGATGAATTCCCGACACGGACGTTTTAGAGATTTATCACGCAATCTGTATTCTTTATGAGGTCTGAATTTGATCTTGTCAGCTCCCAGAATGTGGCACTTATCTACATAAAACTGCACTTGCTCTGTGGTGATAACACTCTTTTGTTCTTGGAAACTTGGAAATAAAGACGCTGGTAGTAGAGAATCATCTTAATACGTTTCGCTCAAGATTGGACTTTACGGAATATGAAAGCACAGGCAAATACATCGCCCTACACAACGCGAATTTAGGAGACTGGAACTTATGACGACGTTTCGCTCCGACTTGGACCATTAACTAGTCACCGCCTTATAAGGGAAGCGAACACCAAGAGGTCAGGCTCGAAGATGGACAAGTCACTTGTGAAGTCATGAAAATGTGAGGTCAAGTACAGGTGAGGTCAGGTACAGGTGACAGTAAGGGATGGTGCTGAGGTGACAGATGTTTATCATATGAGTTGGACATTGTAGACAGCAGCTGCAGCCAACATGTGTATAACACTGTTTTGCTCCATGATCACTGCTGCTTCCAGAATTCTGGGTCTAGCTCTAATTTTTGTGGTGTAACAGCTGTGCTCTTTAGGCCATATGAGAACGAAGGTTCCGATGGACTATGCATGCGTTGTAGGTTTTATTCCTTCTGCAGGTATATTTATGTTCCTGAAAGCGTGTCTGGAGGTCTCTGCCGGTCTCCACTACACGGTATGCTGTATACACCTGCCTGCTGTGAAAATTATTCTGGGTCTAGGGTTACTGATAATCTCTTTGGTAGTAAGGACGGCTACCTCCATGTTTGGCTTTTCTGAGACTCGGGGTGATGGTGATGGCAGTCTGCCCAGTGTGAGGATCAGTCGTCTATCGATGTTGGAATCTTCTTTGGCTGTGCTGTGAATGAAGACAGCTTTCTGTTTGCAGGAGTGGACGATGTGTGTTGAAAGCATTGGGTCGGCGAATACCTCCTCAATGTATTCTTGAAATTCGAAGTGCTTGGAGGAAGAAACCTATGGTAACCCTCTGCTTGGTTTTGAGATCATGGTGGGAGTGGTAGTGTACTAGGCCATATTGGCGGGGTTCTGTATAATTTTCGTTTAAAAGTATCTTAATCCGCAACGAATACTCATCTAGAAAGGGTATGGATCTATCTATCTCTCTCTCTTTCTTTCTCTTTCTCTCTTTCTCTCTCTTATTTGCACAATAGTTTTACAGGTTAGGTTAAGAGTTACTACCTATATTTACATTTACAGGCTAAGTTGTTACCTACTTCAGCTCATTTGAAAACCTTTTTATTGTTATGAGACAACTAGGGAAAGGGATAAAGTTGGAGCCATCTGTGAGCCAAGCTGTTGGTCAAGTAACTTTATCTCATCGATGTTATGCTGTACAAACATATTACACTCGAGTCATTCTAGGAATAAATAATCTCAGATGAAGTGATGTTCTTGAGAAGGGTACAGCCAGGGTGTAAGTGCTGTTGCCGACCATCTTGTGTAAAAGCTGCCTTCTCGCTGTCCGCGAAGTGGAGGCAAGTGTGATACCTTGACAATATTGGTCTTGCACATAACAGTAAGGTCACCCATATCCCTCCGGTGTTGAAGGCTCTGCAGTAGTGACAGCTCTGTCCAGGCTGGGTCCAGACGAGAGATGAGTCGTCTTGCTCTATTCTCCATTCTGTCAAGAAATGGATGAGAGAGGAGCAGACAATTCAAGAAAGTGGAGCATACTCAAGGTGTGAGTGTACTAGTGCCTCGTACAGTGTGTTGCAGCCTCTACTGTCGAACAGATAGGAGATACGTCTAAGTGTTGCTAGCTTCCCGGCCGCCTTGTTGGCCAGATTAACCATGTGATTCTTCATAGTCAATTTGTAATAAAATTTTACCCCAAGGATATCAACCTCACCCCTGGGTTCCAACCTCTCTCATTCATTTTTACCACTGCTCCAGTATTACCATCATGGTACCTAGAAACCATCACTCTCCCTTTATTTCGTTGTCGTTGACGACCTCTGTAATAATCACCTTGCTATTGTTATTATCTCTTCCATCTATGTTCGTCCGCATCAGTGATGACAAAGTAAACTTGCAGATGGAATGGATGTTCTTTAAGCACTTCACTGCCCTTCATGCCTTCTTGACACTTTCTTTGTTGAGAAGATATTAATTTTTTGTCTCTTCTCCACTCTGTTGCCATAGTTACCATTCCTTAAATGTTGGAAGATCATCACCGGGTGTATTCCTTTGTGGACTCTAAATTTCTCTCAGGCTAACTGCCTCAAGCATAATTCTTGCAGTCACCTGTATAACAGCATGATAGTTATTAGACAGCTAAACGTACTTGCTGGCATGGCCATCTCGACGATCACACCACGACCCCCATGGGTGCAATGAAAGTGCTCCCTGTGACATTGCTGGCACACGGTTGGAAAACTCTTCTTGATGTATAGTCAGTAACCTGGACCAACATTTTGCTTAGGTTTCCCGGAGGCTCCATTTGTCCCTTAGCTTTGCTTATTCTAAACCCACCTGGGAATCCTCTCAGGCAGATATCACCTTTGTTCCTAATAAGCCTTATAATACACTATTTACCTGCATGGACTATCTGCCTTGTTCAAGCATCAACTAAAGGTTTCTGGACCAGATAATAAACGGCTGTACAGTGCTCGTCACGGCATTATGCTGGGTGCACGCCCCGGCATAATGCCGAGACGAAAATCAAAAGCCTCCCTACCATACAGGGGGTCTTTTTTCGTCAGTGCATTCTGCTGGGTAGCAGCCATTAGCATAATGTCACAGCCTGCCGCCACACTTAACAGTGACTTCTCATTGCTAACGTGGCTGCCAAGGTGAGAGTACGTGTTGCACTGTTGTCTCTCATCCGCCCCATCTTATGTCCAGTGTTCCCTTTGGTTTTGGGGCTATGCACGATTTATTATGGGTAAAAGAAAGTCTTTAACATCTGAAACTATAGTTTGAATCATATGGCTTCACAAAGCTGGGCACCAGATGAAAGAAATAATGGAGAATGTTAGTGTGTGAGCGTTCAGTGAGGAACTGGGTGCAGTATTTCAAGGCTGGTGGCGGTGTTGAGTTACCGTCTGCCAAACCTCGGCCTGGCCCCTCGAGGAAAACATATGTTTCTACCTTAACTGTGTTAAAGAAGCAGTTAGAGGGGCCAGGCCGAGGTTTGGCAGACGGTAACTCAACACCACCAGCCTTGAAACGCTGCACCCAGTTCCTCACTGAACGCTCACACACACACCAACATTCTCCACTATTTCTTTCGTCTGGTGCCCAGCTTTGTGAAGGCCTATGATTTAAACTATAGTTTCAGATGTTAAAGACTTTCTTTTACCCATAATCAAACATGCATAGCCCCAAAACCAAAGGGAACATTGGACAAAAGGAGGGGCAGATGAGAGACAACAGTGTAACACTTCCTCTCACTTTGGCAGCCACATGAGAAATGAGAAGTCACTGTGAAGTGTGGCGGCAGGCTGTGACATCATGCTAATGGCTGCTACCCAGCAGAATGCACTGACGAAAAGAAGACCCCCTGTATGGTAGGCCTTTCATTTCCGTCACGGCATTATGCCGGGGTGCTCACCCGGCACAATGCCGTGACGAGCACTGTACATGCTCCCAAGCTGTACCAGCTTGGGAGCATGTGCTCCTGCTTGATGAGCCTGGGGTCGTATAGTGTAATTACCTAATTATGTTTACAGGGGTCGGTCAATAATTCTTGTCCCCGCCTTTAACTCAGATCGACCAATGTGACCACTTCACTGGAAACCAACAGTATTTCTCTATCTCTTCACGAACCAGATGTGTCCGGATGCCACGCCACCCGTTGTAGGCTCATCACCCTTACTAACTCTGTAAGGTGCTGGAGTGTATGATCAATGCAGACGTATAGTGCGTCGAGAGTCTCGATTGTCTGACTTCCGCCAGATTTTCATGTGTTACAGCCGTCATTTCTCGACCTGGGGAAAACGTCTTGACACCGCTTCCTATCAATTTGTTCTTTTGGTATACGAGTGCATCCTATCCTCGCAGTACCAGTTCCTTCTGCGTCACCAGTTCCCGATGACCAACAGTCATCCCCAACACCCACCTCTCACCACCACCCCAACACCAGTTCCCAATGATAACTGGGCGACAGGAGACTGGGTGGCAGGGCACTGGGCGGCAGGAGGCTGGGTGACCAATAATATTATTATCCCGACCTGGAGTCTATCACCATCGATTTGCATGACATTATGTGATCCACCGCTGCTATCTGCATGGCTGCCATCCCCATACCTAGCCCCTAGCTACCACTTCCATACCTAGCCCACTGCCTTTATACCTTTGATGAATTCCGAGAGTCTTTCTACTTCCGGTGCTAGGCCATCGGCTAGGCTTGTCTGATGCTTTCCTGGTCAACCAGGCTGTTGCTGTTAGGTAAGACACATATGCAACAGTTAGGTATCTTTATTTCGAAACGTTTCGCCTACACAGTAGGCTTCTTCAGTCGAGTACAGAAAAGTTGATAGAAGCAGAAGATACTTGAAGACGATGTAATCAGTCCATCACCCTTAAAGTTTTGAGGTGGTCAGTAATCAGTGATGGACTGATTACATCGTCTTCAAGTATCTTCTGTTTCTATCAACTTTTCTGTACTCGACTGAAGAAGCCTACTGTGTAGGCGAAACGTTTCGAAATAAAGATACCTAATTGTTGCATATGTGTCTTACCTAACAACCTGTCGGTATTTTATACCATTTCAATGTTCAGGCTGTTGCTGTTGGTGTCCTGCATCCCCACATATCCATCACAACCTGGTTGATCTGGCGCTTGAAGATATTTTTTCAGTTTCCTCTTGGAGACTTCCACACTTGGTCCCAGCAGTGTATCTGATATCTTCTGGTAAGATGTTGAATAATCTGGGACCTCGAATGTTGATACATTGTACCTTTATTTTGCTCACTGCACCCCTGCCTATCACTGGGCGCGTCTTTCGCTTCTTCCCATATCTCGCTCCAGTATGTTATGGCAGTGCGCAGATTTGGGACAAGGCCCCCCCCCCCTCCAAGTACCTTCCAGGTATATATTATCATGCCTCTCTCCTCCTCCTCTCCAGAGAGTACACATTTAAGACTTTAGGCATTCCCAGTAATTTAATGCTTTAATGGCTCTATGCAAACCGTAAATGATCTCTTTATTTGTTCCAGCTCTGATATTTCTCCTGCCCTGAACGGGCCGTCAACACTGACCAATATTTCAAACGAGGGAGCACGATCGATTGAAAAGTGTCACTATTGGCATTATTTCCCTTGTTTCGAAGGTTCTCATTATCCACCCCGTCATCCTCCTGACCTTTATCTCATTATGTGCTTTAAAAAAAAAGGGCAGCTGACATAATTATTCCCAAGTTCTTCACGTGTTCCTTTAATTCTCTTCTCTTGAGTTTTGTATAGTGTTCCTTTTGAGTTCTTCATCTTTCCATACCTAACCACCGCTCCCATCCTTAACGCCTAGCTGCTGCTACCATACATAGCCACCACTCCCATACCTAGCCTTTAGCTACCACTCCCCTGCCTAGCTGCTACGAACCACTCCCTTATCTAGCCTCTAGTCGCCACTCCTATTCTTTGTCAATAGCCACCACTCCTATACCTACCCCCTAGTCTCCATCCTTATACCTAACCCCTAGTCGCAATTCCTATGCCAAGCCCCTACAGTGGTTACTATTCTTACATAGCCCATGGTCATAGCCGCCATTAAAGACAGATTTTGTTGCAGTGCCTCATGTTTTAAGGCAAGGATGAAAATAATGGTTCAGTAATTGCTGTCATGGTTTCTGCTTTTAGTTAATCAAGGGGGTCACCGCCTCCTTGGTCACAAACCAGGCCTCCTGGTTAATGGCCTAATCAGTCAGGCTGTTGGTGCTAGCCACACGCAGTAAGACGTAGATATCACAGCCCTTTGTCGGTTCCATCTGTTGATAACTCCCTTATGCATGTACCTGCGGTGTGCTGCAGTGAAGATGTAAGGACCTTCACACCCACAAAGAGCATTTGAAGGAACCTCCTCCTCCTCCATATGAAAAGAAAGCATAGAAAAATAAAGTATAACAAAATAAAATAAGCAAATTTTATTAAATATAAGCAAATCTCTCAAAATATAAAAATATAAACTCGTCCTAACTGAAGCAAATTGAAAAAATTAAATAAATCAGATGAAGCAAGCCTAACATGCACATAATGGTGTTCTTTTGAGTCTGCCTTGTTATGGCAAGGCGCACAGGAATAGCTGCAGTGGAAAGGGAAGCTAGAGATAGTGTAGTGAGGTCACAGGTGGTCGTGACTATTGTGAACTCCCTCCGAGAGGTAACAATGCCTATGAAGGTGCGCAGCTAGCAGCTTAGCTAACGGAGTTGGCGTAACAGAGGTACAGTGGAACCTCTGGTCCAAAACGTTTTCGAACGCGAATAAATCGGTTCACATCCAAAAAATTCACCAAATGTTTGCATCTGGTCACGAACACATAATCGGGTGCCGAACAAACACAGCCGCGCCAATTTTCACATTCCATACCATAAGAACATAAGAAAGGAGGAACACTGCAGCAGGCCTGTTGGCCCATACTAGGCAGGTCCTTTACAATTCATCCCACTAACAAACATTTGACCAACCCAACTTTCAATGCCACCCAAGAAACAAGCTCCGATGTGCAAGTCCCACTCAAATCCATCCCCTCCCATTCACGTACTTATCCAACCTAAATTTGAAACTACCCAAAGTCCTAGCCTCAATAACCCAACTAGGTAGACTGTTCCACTCATCAACTACCCTATTTCCAAACCAATACTTTCCTATGTCCTTTCTAAATCTAAACTTATCTAATTTAAATCCATTACTGCAGGTTCTCTCTTGGAGAGATATCCTCAAGACCTTGTTAATATCCCCTTTATTAATACCTATCTTCCACTTATACACTTCGATCAGGTCTTCCCTCATTCTTCGTCTAACAAGTGAATGTAACTTAAGAGTCTTCAATCTTTCTTCATAAGGAAGATTTCTAATGCTATGTATTAATTTAGTCATCCTACGCTGAATGTTTTCTAACGAATTTATGTCCATTCTGCAATATGGAGACCAGAATTGAGCTGCATAATCTAGGTGAGGCCTTACTAATAATGTATAAAGCTGCAGTATGACCTCTGAACTTCTGTTGCTTACACTTCTTGATATAAATCCCAGTAATCTATTTGCCTTATTACGTACGCTTAGGCATTGCTGTCTTGGTTTAAGGTTGCTGCTTACCATAACCCCCAAGTCCTTTTCGCAATCTGTATGGCTAAGTTCTACATTATTTAACTTATAAGTGCTAGGGTTATGGACACTCCCGAGCTTCAGAACCTTGCATTTATCTACACTGAACTGCATCTGCCACTTTTCTGACCAAGAGTAGAGTTTGTCTAAATCCTCCTGAAGTTCCCTAACATCTACGTTTGAATCAATTATCCTACCTATCTTCGTGTCATCGGCGAATTTGCTCATATCACTAGTAATTCCTTTATCAAGATCATTGATATATATTATAAACAACAACGGGCCCAAGACTGATCCCTGTGGAACGCCACTTGTTACTGATCCCCACTCGGATTTAACCCCATTTATGGACACTCTCTGCTTCCTGTCTGTGAACCATGATTCGATCCACTAGAGCACTCTTCCCCCAATGCCATGAGCTGCTACTTTCTTCAACAGTCTTTGGTGCGGAACTCTGTCAAATGCCTTACTAAAATCTAAGTAAATAATATTAAATTCTTTATCGTGGTCAACAGCCTCAAAAGCTTTACTGAAGAAAGTTAATAAATTAGTTAGACAAGACCGGCCTCTTGTGAATCCATGCTGAGTATCATTAATCAAGCTATGCTTATCGAGATGGCTTCTTATAAGTTGAGCTATAATTGACTCTAGTAATTTGCCTACAATTGAGGTCAGGCTTATTGGGCGGTAATTTGACGGTAACGACTTGTCCCCTGTTTTAAAAATAGGAATTACATTAGCCATCTTCCACATATCAGACACTACACCTGTTTGAAGAGATAAATTAAAAATATTAGTTAATGGTTCACAGACTTCCATTTTGCATTCCTTTAGAACCCTTGAAAAAACCTCATCAGGACCCGGTGACTTATTTTGCTTCAGTTGGTCTATCTGCTTCACAACCATTTCACTAGTGACTGTGATGTTACATAATTTATCTTCTTCTGGCCCACTATAAAAATTAATTACCGGAATATTATTAGTGTCTTCCTGTGTAAAAACCGAGAGGAAATAATTATTTAAAATCGAGCACATTTCATTCTCTTTGTCAGTAAGATGCCCATAGTTATTTTTAAGGGGACCTATCTTATCTCTGACTTTTGTTCTATATACCTGGAAAAAACTTTTTGGGTTAGTTTTAGAATCCCTAGCAACTTTAATTTCATAGTCCCTTTTAGCTTTTCTTATCCCCTTTTTAATGTCCCTCTTAATGTCAATATACTGGTTCATAAGATGACCCTCGCCTCTTTTGATACGCCTATAAATTCATTTTTTTATGCCCTAGTAGATATTTCAGCCTATTATTCATCCATTTTGGGTCATTTCTATTTGATCTAATTTCTTTATAAGGGATAAACGTTCTTTGAGCAGCATGTATTGTGTTCAGAAAACTGTCATATTGATAGCTCTCTTCGTTACCTCAGTCAACAGATGATAAGTGTTCTCTGAGCCCATCGTAATCTGCTAAGCGAAAATCTGGGACTGTTACCGAGTTATCCCTACTATCATACTTCCATTCAATTCTAAATGTAATTGTTTTGTGGTCGCTAGCACCCAGTTCCTCTGAAACTTCTAAATTATTAACAAGGGATTCATTGTTTGCCAGAACTAAGTCAAGCAGGTTATTACCCCTTGTAGGTTCTGTCACAAACTGCTTCAAAAAACAATCCTGAACTACTTCTAAGAAGTCGTATGATTCTAAATTCCCAGTCAAGAAATTCCAATCAATATGACTAAAGTTAAAGTCTCCTAGAATTACTACATTATCGTGCCTTGTGGCCCTAACAATTTCCTCCCATAGTAGTTTCCCCTGGTCCCTATCTAAATTTAGGGGACGGTATATCACACCTAAAGTTAATTTTTCATGCCCCTCTGAAAATTCTATCCAAACAGACTCTGTATGTGTTACTTCAGACTTAATACCCGTTTTTATGCAACAGTTCAAGCGATCTCGGACATACAATGCCACCCCACCCCCCTTCCCGATACTTCTATCTACTTGGAACAATTTAAAACCCTGAATGTGACATTCTGCAGGCATGTCCCGACTTTTTGAATTAAACCACGTCTCAGTAATGGCAAACACATCTATGTTACCTGCTCTAGCAACTAGTCTCAACTCGTCCATCTTATTCCTAGCACTGCGACTATTTGTGTAATAAATACTTAAAGACCCTCCTCTCTCTTTACCCTTCCTGCTCCTTTCTGTTATTCCACTAAACCTATTACTGTCCTTGTCAATTAGTGCCACTGGCTTTCCAATATCCACCTCATTTTGTCTATTACTGGTTCTCCTAGTACTCATATTACTACCTTGAGACTTCACAGTTTTCCCGCAAAAACCCATACCACTAACTATTCCTAGTTTAAAGACCTAACAGCTCCCTCCCCTGCATTGGCCAGTGCTCCCACCCCACACCTAAATAAGTGAACCCCATCCCTGGCATACATGTCATTTCTGCCATAGAAGAGGTCCCAGTTGTCAATGAATGTTACCGCATTTTCCTTACAGTATTTGTCCAGCCAGGAATTGACACCAATTGCTCTGGACAACCATTCATTTCCAACTCCTCTCCTTGGCAAAATGCCACATATGACAGGTTTCCCACCCTTCCTCCTAATTATCTCTATTGCTGACCTATACCTGCTAATCAGGTCCTCACTCCTACGTCTGCCAACATCGTTGCCTCCAGCACTGAGACAGATAATAGGATTGCTCCCATTACCTCTCATGATGTCATCCAGACGGCTAACAATATCCTTCATCCCAGCCCCAGGAAAACACACTCTCTGCCTCCTACTCCTGTCCTTCAAGCAGAATGACCTATCCATGTACCTAATCTGGCTATCCCCAACAACAACAATGTTTTTACCTTCCTTGGCGTCGTCCGTCGTGATGCTCCGAGTAGTCGACTCACATTCGCCAGGTAGCATTACACCACTTGTAGAATTCGTCAAGACGTTCTCGATGGTCTTCGTTGGGGTTTCTAGGGATGTCTTACTCACGTCTGCCAATGCTTCTTTGGTGCTTGTTGTGGCATTCCCAGTAGAACACTCACATTCGTCAGGTAGCACCGAGAATGGATTGGAAGTTTCCACGGTAGTCTTCTGGTTTCTCGTTGTTTCTGCCTCTCCAACCGTTTTCTTGATCTTCAGCTTGGTTCCATGTTGCCCGGCCACTGACCAAGCTCCCCTCTTAACCTGGGGACTCACAACAGAAGGATTACTACGAATCCTCTTGTTCTCCTCCGTTAATCGCCGTATCTCCATCTTAGCAACTCTGAGCTCTTCTCTCAGCTGGTGGTAAAGTTGCTCAAGAGAGGGCATCCTGGTTCAGATTCACAGAGAGCACACAAACAGGTCTTCACAGAGCTAAGTACACGTCACCACTGAATTTTCCTCACTTATGTTTGTGTACACTTCACCTTGTAGTCGGTCTCGGTCAGACGTGCGTTCATTAGCTGTGAACTCCTTGTCTTGTATTTCATGTGTTTTTTAATTCATTTTGCAAATAACCATGGCCTCTAAGCAAGTGAAGAGTGGTAATGTGGGTAAAAAGAAGTCTTCCACTCTTATTTAATGAACGTTTCCCTCACAGCTGCTAACCTGTTCTGTATGACATTTACATTGTTGGAACACCAGTAGTGTAGAAAAGCTCTCGGAACTCGTCAATGATGTATATATATTTTCCTTGATACCTCTTGCAATATATATATATATATATATATATATATATATATATATATATATATATATATATATATATATATATATATATATATATATATATATATATATATATATATATATATATATATATGTCGTGCCGAATATGTAAAACTGGTCAATTAGCAAGAACTCATTTAAAATTAAGTCCTTTCTAGAAATTTCTCTTATACGTTTAAAGATATATTTTTTTCATTAACGTTAATGTAAAATTTTATAATTTTGCACTAAAAGGAACTTAGAAAACTTAGCTAACTTTATTATAACAAGAGCAATTTATTTTAGCCTAACCCAACTAAATATACTTTAGATTTGTTTACAATAATTTAATACTAAACAAACACAGTGAAAAATATTTTTTTCGTTAGGTTCAGAATTATTTTGGCGAAATTATTGCATACACAAATTTTCACTTGTCCTATATGGCAAGATGAACGTTGCTATTTAAGCCAAGATCGCAAGTTCTGCCTATTCGGCACGACACACACACACACACACACACACACACACACACATACACACATACACACACACACACACACACACACATATATATATATATATATATATAGATATATATATATATATATATATATATATATATGCGCATGCAAGACAAACCAAGGGGGATGGAAACCTTCAGCTGAAGTACTCTCACACTTCTCTGTGCATCATAAGGAGCTATGCAGTGTCACAAGAGTAGCAACAGAAGAAATGAAAGGAAGTTTTCTCAGAGTGAGGTCGAGTGGTGACACTAGCCAGCCAACTTCTCGGGAGAGAATATATATATATATATATATATATATATATATATATATATATATATATATATATATATATATATATATATGTAGTAGGTTGTTAGACAGCAATCGCCCAGGGAGGTACTACCGTCTTGCCAAGTGAGTGTAAAACGAAAGCCTGTAATTGTTTTACATGATGGTAGGATTGCTGGTGTCCATTTTTCTGTCTCATGAACATGCAAGATTTCAGGTACGTCTTGCTACTTCTACTTACACTTAGGTCACACTACACATACATGTACAAGCATATATATACATACCCCTCTGGGGTTTCTTCTATTTTCTTTCTAGTTCTTGTTCTTGTCTATTTCCTCTTATCTCCATGGGGAAGTGGAACAGAATTCTTCCTCCGTAAGCCATGCGTGTTGTAAGAGGCAACTAAAATGCCGGGGGCAAGGGGTTAGTAACCCCTTCTCCTGTATATATTACTAAATGTAAAAGGAGAAGCTTTCATTTTTCCTTTTGGGCCACCCCGCCTCGGTGGGATACGGCCGGTGTGTTGAATGAAAGAATATATGTATATATATATATATATATATATATATATATATATATATATATATGCAATAAGATCACAGTAAACAGGTGATATCAGAATATGCAAAACAGCCACTGTGAAAGAATAGTGAAATTAATTCCAACCACTTTCTTGACTTCTCACATTATCAAGGAACTATCTCATAATTACTTGTTTATGTGAGAAGTCACGAATGGGCTTGGAATTTCACTATTCTTTCACAGTGGTTGATTTTGCGCATATATATATATATATATATATATATATATATATATATATATATATATATATATATATATATATATATATATATATATATATATAGATATAGATGTATATATAATGTCGTGCCGAATAGGTGAAACTGGTCAGTTAGCAAGAAATTATTTAAAATTAAGTCCTTTCTAAAATTTTCTCTTATACGTTTAAAGATATGTTTTTCATATATGTTAATGTAAAAATTAATAATTTTGTACCAAAAGAACCTTATGAAACTTACCTAACTGTATTATAACAAGCTCAATTTAATTTAGCTTTATCCAATAAATACATGTATATTTTAGATAAGTTTACAATAATTTAATAAACAAACACAATGAAATATATATTTTTTGTTAGGTTCAGAATTATTTTTGCGAAATTATTGCATACTCAAATGTTCGCTTGCCGTATTCAGCAAAACGAGCGTTGTTGTTTAAGCCAAAATCACAAGCCTTACCTATTCGGCACGACATTATATATATATATATATATATATATATATATATATATATATATATATATATATATAATGCAAAACAACCACTCTGAAAGAATAGAGAAATTCCAAGCACCTTCGTGACTACTCACATTATCAAGGAACTATGAAAGTAAAGCATCCAAGGAAGCTATATAAGGGGTCTGGCCAGCACCTCACTATCAAATCCCACAACGGTTAAACACCTGACGCACGCCGGCCCAACTGGACAGGTCCTGTGCACAACTCACCAACAAACTATTCTACCCAAGAAAATTTAAAAATTTTTATTTGTCCAGTGTATTATTAAATTCTTCCCAAATTCTATTAATTATAAATGGATCTAATTTATATAAACCAAAGGAAATATTCATATTATTGTCAAAACTGCTTTTTATGAAACAAGATTCAATTATATTCCTGTCGACCATGGACTTGCTTGATACTACTTTCTCAACTTCTTGAAAATCAATTGGATGGTTAAAATCTCTTACATGAATAAATAGAGCATTGGAATCTTGTGTATATTCTATATATATATATATATATATATATATATATATATATATATATATATATATAAATATATATATATATATATATATATGGTTGATATGCCTTCTCTTCTTAAGACTTTTTATATTAAAGTTGTATTCAAAAATCTTGATACAGTAAAAAAAAACTTTTGATAAAGTATTCCCCCCAGAATGCTGATGGATGTGTCTATAAGATTCCTTGTAAAATTTGCGATAAAGTTTATTACGGTCAAACTGGTAAAAATCTCGAACTAAGATTAAAACAACATAAACATAGCATTAGAACTGGACAAGATTCCAATGCTCTATTTATTCACGTAAGAGATTTTAACCATCCAATTGATTTCCAAAAAGTTGAGAAAGTAGTCCATGAGTCATGTAGTCTTGAGAAAGTAGTATCAAGCAAGTCCATGGTCGACAGGAATATAACTGAATCTTGTTTCATAAAAAGCAGTTTTGACAATAATATGAATATTTCCTTTGGTTTATATAAATTAGATCCATTTATAATTAATAGAATTTGGGAAGAATTTAATAATACACTGGACAAATAATAATTTTTAAAATTTTCTTGGGTAGAATAGTTTGTTGGTGGGTTGTGCGAAGGACCTGTCCAGTTGGGCCGGGGTGCGTCAGGTGTTTAGCTGTTGTGGGATCTGATAGTGAGGTGTTGGCCAAACCCCTTATATACCTTCCTTGGATGCTTTACTTTCATAGTTCCTTGATAATGTGAGTAGTCACGAAAGCGCTTGGAATTTCTCTAGTCATTCACAGTGGTTGTTTTGCATTTATATATATATATATATATATATATATATATATATATATATATATATATATATATATATATATATATATATATATATATATATATTATTGGAAGTAAATCTGACACTTTCGCAGTGAAGGTCCATCACACAAGATGGGTCGCATAACTAAAGTAATGATGGTAGTGACTGGACACTTGTGGCTTCCTTTGGCCTTCCACATACGGATGCTGCCGCCCTGCTGGGTTGCGGCCTGCACGTGATTACCGTCACGGAGGTGGGTTTTACCTTGACTTCCCAGGACACTTCCTGAGATGGTAGGCAGTGAAGAGGTTGGGGGATCCCTGGTGGCCCTGGTGCCGGTAATGTCCTCGGCTTATTTCCTGGAGCATGATTCAGTTCTGTGTCGAGGATCAAGGGTTTTACTGATGGATCGATGAGTGAGATTAGTATGGGTTTTGTAGTGGTATTCCCAGTATTGGTAGCTCCAGTGATACACACTTAACAGTGGAGTTATCTGTGTTCAAGTGCGGAACTCTATACTGTTCTCGGTGTTTTCGTCGTCCTAGCTGTAATGGGTCACTTTCTCACTGTTCACTCTGACTCCCAGATTTCGAAAAAAAAATGGACAACATGCCCACTCAGCACCTGGACCAGATTCATGGAATGCTCTGTTTATAAAGAAGTTCAAAGCACCACTACACGAGCCCTCAGTATTCTTTGGAGAAAGAACTTGGATCTAGTTGAAATACCGGAGACGTTAAAGAGTGCAGACATAGCTCCTTTGCATAAGGGAGGTAGTAGAGCACTAGCTAGAAATTACAGACCAGTAGCCCTAACTTCTCACATCATAAAAATCTTCGAAAGAATGATGAGACGGCAGATTACAAATTTCATGGACCAGCACAACCAGCATAACCCGAACCAGCATGGTTTTAGAGCAGGACGATTATGCCTGTCACAGCTGCTGAATCATTATGACAGAATTACGGAGGCATTGGAAGATGACCAAAACGAAGATGTGATTTACATAGATTTTGCAAAGACGTTTGACAAATGCGATCATGGAGTGATAGCGCACAAAATGAAAGCCATGGGCACTACGGGGAAGGTAGGCAGATGTCTTTTCAGTTTCCTAACACACAGAACACAAAAAACAGTAATAAACAGAGCAAGATCTAGCATCAGCGAGGTCAACAGCTCAGTGCCCCAAGGCACTGTCCTGGGACCTTGGCTGTGTCTCATCCACATAGCAGACATAGATAAAAAAACACCCGTCACACTTTTGTGTCATCATTTGCAGATGACACTAAAATAAGCATGAAAGTCACTACGGTAGAGGGCACTGATAAATTACAGGAAGACATAAGCAGGGTTTTCCAGTGGGCAGTGGAGAACAACATGACGTTCAATGGTGATAAGTTCCAGCTGCTTAGGTATGGAAAGAATGAAGAACTCAAAAGGAACACTATATACAAAACTTAAGAGGGTCACCAAATAGAATGAAAGGAACACGTAAAAGGCTTGGGAATAATTATGTCAGCTGACCTTTATTTTAAAGACTATAACAAGATAAAGATCACGACAGCCAGGAAGATGACGGGGTGGGTATTGAGAACTTTCAAAACAAGGGAAATAATGCTGATGGTGACACTCTTCAAATCGCTAGTGCTCCCTCGTTTAGAATATTGCTCAGTGCTGACGGCCCCGTTCAAAGCAGGAGAAATATCGGAGCAGGAACAAATGCAGAAATAGTTTACGGCTCACATTTAGCCAGTAAAGCCTTTAAATTAATGCGAACGCCTTCAAGTCTTGAACATGTACTTATTGGGGCGGAGAAGAGAGATACATGATAACATATACCTGGCAAATACTGGAGGGTCTGGTCCCAACTCTGCACACTGCCATAGCAACATACTGGAGTGAGAGATATGAGAGGAAGTGCAAAATAAACCCGGTGAGGAGCAAGGGTGCGGTAGGGACAATAAGTGAACACTGTATCAACATTCTGGATCCCAGACTGTTCGGCATCTTACCAGAAGGTATCAGAAACACTGCTGGAACAAGTGTAGAAGCCTTCAAGAGGAAACTGGACAAGTATCTTCACTAGGTGCCAGATCAACCAGGCTGTGATGGATATGTGGGGCAGCGGGTCTCCAGCAGCAACAGCCTGGTTGATCAGGCAAGCACCAGACGAACCTGGCCCATGGCCAGGCTCTGAGAGTAGTTAAACTCTCGAAACTCTTTCAAGGTATATTAAAGGTAAAGGTACACTTCTGAACCTGGTACAGTATGGTAGGCTCAGAAAGTTCAGGAGTGGTTGGCTCTTCTGCACTACAGTGGGGTTGTGTTGGTGCCTGGGGGGGGAGGTGTCTTGGGGTCCAGAGTAGTGAGGGCCTGGTTCCAAATCTTTACACTGCCCTAACAACATACTAGAGTGAGAGTTATGTAAGGAAGCGCAAAATAAAGCCAGTGAAAAGCAGGGGCGCCATGGTTGCAATAAAAGAACACTGTATCAACGTCCGTGGCCCTAGACTTTTCAACATCTTATCAGAAACATTGCTGGAACAAGTGTAGAAATCTTTAAGAGGAAACTTTACAAGTATGTTAACAGGTGCCAGATCAACCAGGCTGTGATGGATATGTGGGGCAGCGGGTCTCCAGCAGCAACAGCCTGGTTGACCAGGCAAGCACTAGACGAGCCTGGCCCAAGTCCGGGTTCTGGGAGTAGAAAAGCTCTCGGAATTCAACAAAGTTATATCGAAGGTATGGACAGGCAAAAATTTCTGTTGAATTCTCTTTACGGTCTTTTGCTTAACTGATATTTTGTGACGACGAGTACAAGGCTTTGTATTAGGGAACTGGCAGTGTCGATAGTCCCTACAGAGTAACAGCAAACTGTACAGTTAGTTGCACAGTAAACTGTACAGTTAGTTGCACAGCAAACTGTACAGTTAGTTGCACAGTAAACTGTACAGTTAGTTGCACAGTAAACTGTACAGTTAGTTGCACAGTAAACTGTACAGTTAGTTGCACAGTAAACTGTACAGTTAGTTGCACAGTAAACTGTACAGTTAGTTGCACAGTAAACTGTACAGTTATTTTATTTATTTATTTGTTTTATGTCTTTGCAAACAGTACATTGAGATTTTGTATTGACAATAGTGGGTTGCAGTGCGAAGAGAGCCTCTATTATGCCTGGCATCATGGGCCAACTTAACATTATTGGCTTACAGACTACTTAACACTAAGGAGTATATCATAGTTGTACAGTAGGACAGTAATTATTCCATAGTTGTACAGTAGATTATTAATTTAAAATGAATCAAAATTTGTATAAGACAAAAGATATATTCATATATTCAAAAATGTTTTTTGCGAAAACAATGATTCAATTATATTCCTGTCAACAATGGATAAAAGATTCAAAGTGATTGTTGAAGTTATGATGTGGGAGTACATAAGTGAGTATGTGTGTACTGAGTATTTAGCGTTTAGTCTAGGGTGATTAAGTGACTTTTGAGAAGTCTTAAATTGATTTTCAGACTGGATTACTTCTTCAAACACACAGTCAGAAACACTTATCCTGAGACAGAAACACTGGTCCTGAGAGACACAAAAACACTGGGCCTGAGACACGCCGAAACACTGGTGCTGAGAGACAGTGAGAAACACTGGGCCTGAGACACGGAAAAACACTGGTCCTGAGAGAGTTAGAAACACTGGTCCTGAGAGAGACAGAAGCACTGGGCCTGAGAGACAGACAGAAATACTAGGCCTAAGAGACAGAAACACTAGGCCTGAGAGAGACAGAAACACTGGGCCTGAGACACGCAGAAACACTGGGCCTGAGACACGCAGAAACACTGGGCCTGAGAGACACAGAAACACTGGGGCTGAGAGAGACAGAAACACTGGGCCTGAGACACGCAGAAACACTGGGCCTGAGAGACACAGAAACACTGGGCCTGAGACACGCAGAAACACTGGGCCTGAGAGACACAGAAACACTGGGGCTGAGAGAGACAGAAACACTGGGCCTGAGAGGCCTGACGTAGCGTCTGAAGTTCTCTGGACAGTTTTCAGATAAACAGTCGGTGTTACCAAGGGATGAAATTAGTGTGTTAATTATGTTGATGTTTACAGTGAAGGATGTGCCTCAGGTGGAGGTTGTTACACCTGCGACCTCTGACCTTAATTAAACACCTGCGCTGCTCCCTCTCCTCACCTGACTTTCTTAATTAACTCTCGTGGAAAATATTTTGTAAAGTTTCTTACTAATGACTTATTAAATTTTTTCCTCCAAGCTCTAATGTCAACTTTATAGGTTTTTAAGGAAATTCCAGACGAATATTTTGAAGGTTACTGCGGGACGGACTTTCTAACAGCGGCAGTCAAGATGGATCATAGTCAAGAAAAACAGTCATAATTTAAAAGCAGATTCTGGACAAGAAACATGAAGGTCACGTTTATCTTAAGGTATTAACACTTTTCATTGTAATATCATTAACATATTGCAAGGTGAATTAAGCCTAGAGCGCCGAGGCCTCCAGTGTTAACCAGTAATATTACCGCATTAATGATTCACTAATTCTGAAATGTTTTTGTTAATAAATATTATGCACGTACAGAGAGCACTCACTGCTCATATTATTTGTGTCAAACACTTAATTTATTGGGAACCCTGAAAGTTATTCAGTTGTTTTCCTAGGAACACAGACAAGATGCATCATAATAACTACGTCACGTGTCACCACTACCAGTCACATGTCACCACCACCAGTCACATGTCACCACCACCAGTCACATGTCACCACCACCAGTCACATGCTGCCACTACCAGTCACATGTCACCACCACCAGTCACATGTCACCACCACCAGTCACATGTCACCACCACCAGTCACATGTCACCACCACCAGTCACATGTCACCACCACCAGTCACATGTCACCACTACCAGTCACATGTCACCACCACCAGTCACATGTCACCACTACCAGTCACATGTCACCACCACCAGTCACATGCTGCCACTACCAGTCACATGTCACCACCACCAGTCACACGTCACCACCAGTCGCACGTCACCACCAGTCACACGTCACCACCACCAGTCGCACGTCACCACCAGTCACACGTCACCACCACCAGTCACATCACCACTACCAGTCACATACCACCACCAGTCACACCTCACCACCACCACCAGTCACATGTCACCACCACCAGTCACATGTCACCACTACCAATCACATGTCACAACCACCAGTCACATGTCACCACCACCAGTCACATGTCGCCACCAGTCACATGTCACCACCACCAGTCACATGTCACCACTACCAGTCACATGTCACCACCAGCAGTCACATGTCGCCACCAGTCACATGTCACCACCAGTCACATGTCGCCACCACCAGTCACATGTCACCACCAGTCACATGTTGCCACTACCAGTCACATGTCACCACTACCAATCACATTCACCACCACCAGTCACACGTCACCATTACCAGTCACATGCCACCACCAGTCACACGTCACCACTACCAGTCACATGTCACCATCAGCAGTCACATGTCGCCACCAGTCACATGTCACCACCAGTCACATGTCGTCACCACCAGTCACATGTTGCCACTACCAATCACATTCACCACTACCAGTCACATGTCACCACCACCAGTCACGTGTCACCACTACTAGTCACACGTCACCACCGGTCACATGGCGCCACCACCGGTCACATGGCGCCACCACCAGTCACATGGCGCCACCACCAGTCACATGGCGCCACCACCAGTCACATGTCGCCACCACCAGTCACATGTCACCACCACTCACATGTCACCACCAATCACATGTCGCCACCACCAGTCACATGTCACCACCACCAGTCACATGTCGCCACCACCAGTCACATGTCGCCACCACCAGTCACATGTCACCACCACCAGTCACATGTTGCCACTACCAGTCACATGTCACCACCAGTCACACGTCACCACCACCAGTCACATACCACCACCAGTCACACCTCACCACCACCAGTCACATGTCACCACCACCAGTCACGTGTCACCATTACCAGTCACATGTCGCCACCACGAGTCACATGTCGCCAACACCAGTCACATGTCGCCACCAGTCACATGTCGCCACCACCAGTCACATGTCACCACCACGAGTCACATGTCGCCACCACCAGTCACATGTAACCACTACCAGTCACATGTCGCCACCACCAGTTACATGTCACCACCAGTCACATGTCACCAGTCACATGTGACCACTACCAGTCACATGTCACCACCACCAGTCACATGTCACCACCAGTTACAGGTCGTTCTTGCCACCATAAGTTAAAGGTTGTTGCCCCAGTAGCTACAGGTCGTTCTTGCCACCAGCAGGTCCTGGAGGGTATAATACAGGTCGTTGTTGCCACCAGCAGGTCCTAGAGGATATAATAGAGGTCGTTGCCACCAGCAGGTACTGGAGGTATAATACAGGTCGTTGTTGCCACCAGCAGGTCCTAGAGGATATAATAGAGGTCGTTGCCACCAGCAGGTCCTGGAGGGTATAATACAGGTCGTTGTTGCCACCAGCAGGTCCTAGAGAGTATAATAGAGGTCGTTGCCACCAGCAGGTACTGGAGGTATAATACAAGTCGTTGTTGCCACCAGCAGGTCATGGAGGGTACAATACACGTCGTTGTTGCCACCAGCAGGTCCTGGAGGGTATAATACAGGTTGTTGCCACCAGCAGGTCCTGGAAGGTATAACGCAGGTCGTTGTTGCCACCAGCAGGTCCTGGAGGGTATAATACAGGTCGTTGTTGCCACCAGCAGGTCCTGGAAGGTATAATGCAGGTCGTTATTGCCACCAGCAGGTCCTGGAGGGTATAATGCAGGTCGTTGTTGCCACCAGCAGGTCCTGGAAGGTATAATGCAGGTCGTTGTTGTCACCAGCAGGTCCTGGAAGGTATAATGCAGGTCGTTGTTGCCAACAGCAGGTCCTGGAAGGTATAATGCAGGTCGTTGTTGGCACCAGCAGGTCCTGGAAGGTATAATGCAGGTCGTTGTTGCCACCAGCAGGTCCTGGAAGGTATAATGCAGGTCGTTGTTGGCACCAGCAGGTCCTGGACGGTATACTGCAGGTCGTTGTTGCCACCAGCAGGTCCTGGAAGGTATAATGCAGGTCGTTGTTGCCACCAGCAGGTCCTGGAGGGTATAATACAGGTCGTTGTTGCCACCAGCAGGTCCTGGAGGGTATAATACAGGTCGTTGTTGCCACCAGCAGGTTCTGGAAGGTATAATGCAGGTCGTTATTGCCACCAGCAGGTCCTGGAGGGTATAATGCAGGTCGTTGTTGCCACCAGCAGGTCCTGGAAGGTATAATGCAGGTCGTTGTTGCCAACAGCAGGTCCTGGAAGGTATAATGCAGGTCGTTGTTGGCACCAGCAGGTCTTGGAAGGTATAATGCAGGTCGTTGTTGCCACCAGCAGGTCCTGGAAGGTATAATGCAGGTCGTTGTTGGCACCAGCAGGTCCTGGACGGTATACTGCAGGTCGTTGTTGCCACCAGCAGGTCCTGGAAGGTATAATGCAGGTCGTTGTTGGCACCAGCAGGTCCTGGAAGGTATAATGCAGGTCGTTGTTGCCACCAGCAGGTCCTGGAAGGTATAATGCAGGTCGTTGTTGCCACCAGCAGGTCCTGGAAGGTATAATGCAGGTCGTTGTTGCCACCAGCAGGTCCTGGAGGGTATAATGCAGGTCGTTGTTGCCACCAGCAGGTCCTGGAAGGTATAATACAGGTCGTTGTTGCCACCAGCAGGTCCTGGACGGTATAATGCAGGTCGTTGTTGCCACCAGCGGGTCCTGGAAGGTATAATACAGGTCGTTATTGCCACCAGCAGGTCCTGGAGGGTATAAAGACCAGGTTGGTATACAACTTAAGAAGTTGTTATTCCGCCTCTCACACATTCATACAATATTTATACAGACTTTCTTCAGGGGAACTTTGGTCGTTGTGGTAATATAAACACCAGTCTCTACCATAAGTTTGGAAAGTTTTTCTTCTGCACTAATCTGTTTCACACTTTCTCAAAATATAATTCAGATATACGCTGCAATATGAAAAGTGTGAGCCAAGGATGCTAAAAACAAAAAGGAAGGGCTCTTATGTCCTCGCTTCCAAGCACGTTTACCGCTTTCACACATACCTGTTACCGGTTTCGGGAGTTGTATCCATGCCGGGCTCCGTTGTTGACTGCCTCGTCAACCAGGCTGGTGTTGCTAACATGGTTTACAGAGATATCACAGTCTGGCTGATCTGGTATTTGTAGGAGGTAGTGGCCAGTTTCAACTTGAAGATTTCTATTCTTCGTTCTTGCAATGTTTCTGGTGTCTGTAATAATATGAAGCGACATGCGTCACGGGTACTAACACAGTGTTGATGACGGGTACTAACACAGTGTTGATGACGGGTACTAACACAGTGTTGATGACGGGTACTAACACAGTGTTGATGACGGGTACTAACACAGTGTTGATGATGGGTACTAACACAGTGTTGATGACGGGTACTAACACAGTGTTGATGACGGGTACTAACACAGTGTTGATGACGGGTACTAACACAGTGTTGATGACGGGTACTAACACAGTGTTGATGACGGGTACTAACACAGTGTTGATGACGGGTACTAACAGGTACTAACGGGTACAACGAAATTACCGGTTAACAGTGAAGATTTTGTTGAGAGTGCCAGTGCCGCAGCACTGTGGCCCTGGACCTCATGTCCAGACTGTTATGAGTCCCCAGACTATCATACGAGTCCTCCGGCTATCGTACAAGTCTCTAGGCTGTCGTACGAGCCCCCAGGCTGTCGTACGAGTCCCCAGGCTGTCGTACGAGTCCCTAGGCTGTCGTACGAGTCCCCAGGCTGTCGTACGAGTCCCTAGGCTATCATACGAGTCCCCAGGCTATCACACGAGTCCCCAGGCTATCATATGAGTCCCCAGGCTATCATATGAGTCACCAGGCTATCATAGGAGTCACCAGGCTATCATACGAGTCCCCAGGCTATCATACGAGTCCCCAGGCTATCATACGAGTCCCCAGGCTATCATACGAGTCCCCAGGCTATCATACGAGTCCCCAGGCTATCATACGAGTCCCCAGGCTATCATACGAGTCCCCGGGCTATCATACGAGTCCCCGGGCTATCATACGAGTCCCCGGGCTATCATACGAGTCCCCGGGCTATCATACGAGTCCCCGGGCTATCATACGAGTCCCCGGGCTATCATACGAGTCCCCGGGCTATCATACGAGTCCCCGGGCTATCATACGAGTCCCCAGGCTATCATACGAGTCCCCAGGCTATCATACTAGTCCCCAGGCTATCATACTAGTCCCCAGGCTATCATACTAGTCCCCAGGCTATCATACTAGTCCCCAGGCTATCATACGAGTCCCCAGGCTATCATACGAGTCCCCAGGCTATCATACGAGTCCCCAGGCTATCATACGAGTCCCCGGGCTATCATACGAGTCCCCGGGCTATCATACGAGTCCCCGGGCTATCATACGAGTCCCCGGGCTATCATACGAGTCCCCGGGCTATCATACGAGTCCCCGGGCTATCATACGAGTCCCCGGGCTATCATACGAGTCCCCGGGCTATCATACGAGTCCCCGGGCTATCATACGAGTCCCCGGGCTATCATACGAGTCCCCGGGCTATCATACGAGTCCCCGGGCTATCATACGAGTCCCCGGGCTATCATACGAGTCCCCGGGCTATCATACGAGTCCCCGGGCTATCATACGAGTCCCCGGGCTATCATACGAGTCCCCGGGCTATCATACGAGTCCCCGGGCTATCATACGAGTCCCCGGGCTATCATACGAGTCCCCGGGCTATCATACGAGTCCCCGGGCTATCATACGAGTCCCCGGGCTATCATACGAGTCCCCGGGCTATCATACGAGTCCCCGGGCTATCATACGAGTCCCCGGGCTATCATACGAGTCCCCGGGCTATCATACGAGTCCCCGGGCTATCATACGAGTCCCCAGGCTATCATACGAGTCCCCAGGCTATCATACGAGTCCCCAGGCTATCATACGAGTCCCCAGGCTATCATACGAGTCCCCAGGCTATCATACGAGTCCCCAGGCTATCATACGAGTCCCCAGGCTATCATACGAGTCCCCAGGCTATCATACGAGTCCCCAGGCTATCATAGGAGTCCCCAGTCTATCATAGGAGTCCCCAGGCTATCATGCGAGTTCCCAGGCTATCATTCGAGTTCCCAGGCTATCATTCGAGTCCCCAGGCTATCACACGAGTCCCCAGGCTATCACACGAGTCCCTAGGCTATCACACGAGTCCCCAGGCTATCACACGAGTCCCTAGGCTAACATACGAGTTCCCAGGCTATCATACGAGTCCCTAGGCTATCATACGAGTCCCCAGGCTATCATACGAGTCCCCAGGCTATCATACGAGTCCCTAGGCTATCATACGAGTCCCCAGGCTATCATACGAGTCCCCAGGCTATCATACGAGTCCCTAGGCTATCATACGAGTCCCTAGGCTATCATACGAGTCCCCAGGCTATCATACGAGTCCCAAGGCTATCATACGAGTCCCTAGGCTATCATACGAGTCCCCAGGCTATCATACGAGTCCCCAGGCTATCATACGAGTCCCCAGGCTATCATACGAGTCCCCAGACTATCATACGAGTCCCCAGGCTATCATACGAGTCCCCAGGCTATCATACGAGTCCCCAGGCTATCATACGAGTCCCCAGGCTATCATACGAGTCCCCAGGCTATCATACGAGTCCCCAGGCTATCATACGAGTCCCCAGGCTATCATACGAGTCCCCAGACTATCATACGAGTCCCCAGGCTATCATACGAGTCCCCAGGCTATCATACGAGTCCCCAGGCGATCATACGCGTCCCCAGGCTATCATACTAGTCCCCAGGCTATCATACGAGTCCCCAGGCTATCATACGAGTCCCCAGGCTATCATACGAGTCCCCAGGCTATCATACGAGTCCCCAGGCTATCATACGAGTCCCCAGGCTATCATACTAGTCCCCAGGCTATCATACGAGTCCCCAGGCTATCATACGAGTCCCCAGGCTATCATACGAGTCCCCAGGCTATCATACTAGTCCCCAGGCTATCATACGAGTCCCCAGGCTATCATACTAGTCCCCAGGCTATCATACGAGTCCCCAGGCTATCATACGAGTCCCCAGGCTATCATACGAGTCCCCAGGCTATCATACGAGTCCCCAGGCTGTCGTACGAGTCCTCAGGCTATCATACGAGTCCCCAGGCTATCATACGAGTCCCCAGGCTATCACACGAGTCCCCAGGCTATCATACGAGTCCCCAGGCTATCATACTAGTGTGGTACACAGGACTGGGATGGCACCATCCCCTTACACTGCAGTTTGTCAGTGGAAATTTTTGTCCTGGCTTGTTTTGGGTCATTTAATGTAGAATTGATCACACGTTCACTGTATGAAAACATTTACGTTTTTTACATGTGTGACACAATGGGTTTTATTTTATGGGGATATCGTGTTGCAGAATTTAGTGGCAATTGCGAGGTTTATGGTGGTGTGGCGGCCATAAAAGTGATTGACCACACCCATACTCGTTGATGCGTCACACTCGTTGATGCTTCGCACTCGTTGATGCGTCACACTCGTTGATGCTTCACACTCGTTGATGTGTCACACTCGTTGATGCTTCACACTCGTTGATGTGTCACACTCGTTGATGCGACACACTCGTTGATGTGTCACACTCGTTGATGCTTCGCACTCGTTGATGCTTCACACTCGTTGATGCTTCGCACTCGTTGATGCGTCGCACTCGTTGATGCTTCACACTCGTTGATGTGTCACACTCGTTGATGCGACACACTCGTTGATGCTTCACACTCGTTGATGCTTCGCACTCGTTGATGCTTCACACTCGTTGATGCTTCGCACTCGTTGATGCGTCGCACTCGTTGATGCTTCACACTCGTTGATGCTTCGCACTCGTTGATGCGACACACTCGTTGATGCGACACACTCGTTGATGCGACACACTCGTTGATGCGACACACTCGTTGATGCGTCACACTCGTTGATGCGACACACTCGTTGATGCGTCACACTCGTTGATGCGTCACACTCGTTGATGCGTCACACTCGTTGATGCGACACACTCGTTGATGCGTCACACTCGTTGATGCTTCACACTCGTTGATGCTTCGCACTCGTTGATGCGTCACACTCGTTGATGCTTCGCACTCGTTGATGCGACACACTCGTTGATGCGTCACACTCGTTGATGCGTCGCACTCGTTGATGCTTCGCACTCGTTGATGCGTCACACTCGTTGATGCGTCACACTCCCATTCGACCGTCATTGTATCAGTTTTGATGCTAAAGTAATAATTGACTCAGTGTGGAACGATGGCGGCATATTTCATTCTTGTGGAAATATAAATTAATATTGAGTGTTTTCTGCGTAGTCAAAGTGTGGGACGTGGTACATAGTGGGACGTGGTACACTGTGGGACGTGGTACATAGTGGGACGGGGTACACTGTGGGACGTGGTACATAGTGGGACGTGGTACATAGTGGGACGTGGTACATAGTGGGACGTGGTACATAGTGGGACGTGGTACATAGTGGGACGTGGTACATAGTAGGACGTGGTACATAGTGGGACGTGGTACATAGTGGGACGTGGTACATAGTGGGACGTGGTACATAGTGGGACGTGGTACATAGTGGGACGTGGTACATAGTAGGACGTGGTACATAGTGGAACGTGGTACATAGTGGGACGTGGTACATAGTGGAACGTGGTACATAGTGGGACGTGGTACATAGTGGGACGTGGTACATAGTAGGACGTGGTACATAGTGGGACGTGGTACATAGTAGGACGTGGTACATAGTGGGACGTGGTACATAGTGGGACGTGGTACATAGTAGGACGTGGTACATAGTGGGACGTGGTACATAGTGGAACGTGGTACATAGTGGGACGTGGTACATAGTGGGACGTGGTACATAGTAGGACGTGGTACATAGTGGGACGTGGTACATAGTGGGACGTGGTACATAGTAGGACGTGGTACATAGTGGAACGTGGTACATAGTGGGACGTGGTACATAGTGGAACGTGGTACATAGTGGGACGTGGTACATAGTAGGACGTGGTACATAGTGGGACGTGGTACATAGTGGGACGTGGTACATAGTGGGACGTGGTACATAGTGGGACGTGGTACATAGTGGGACGTGGTACATAGTGGGACGTGGTACATAGTGGGACGTGGTACATAGTGGGACGTGGTACATAGTGGGACGTGGTACATAGTGGGACGTGGTACATAGTGGGACGTGGTACATAGTGGGACGTGGTACATAGTGGGACGTGGTACATAGTGGGACGTGGTACATAGTGGGACGTGGTACATAGTGTGACGTGGTACATAGTGGGACGTGGTACATAGTGGGACGTGGTACATAGTGTGGGACGTGGTACATAGTGTGGGACGTGGTACATAGTGGGACGTGGTACATAGTGTGACGTGGTACATAGTGGGACGTGGTACATAGTGGGACGTGGTACATAGTGGGACGTGGTACATAGTGTGGGACGTGGTACATAGTGGGACGTGGTACATAGTGGGACGTGGTACATAGTGGGACGTGGTGGGACGTGGTACATAGGGACGTGTACATAGTACGTGGTACATAGTGGGACGTGGTACATAGTGGGACGTTGTACATAGTGTGGGACGTGGTACATAGTGTGGGACGTGGTACATAGTGTGGGACGTGGTACATAGTGTGGGACGTGGTACATAGTGGGACGTGATACATAGTGTGGGACATGGTACATAGTGGGACGTGGTACATAGTGGGACGTGGTACATAGTGGGACGTGGTACATAGTGGGACGTGGTACATAGTGGGACGTGGTACATAGTGGGACGTGGTACATAGTGGAACGTGGTACATAGTGGGACGTGGTACATAGTGTGGGACGTGGTACATAGTGTGGGACGTGGTACATAGTGTGGGACGTGGTACATAGTGGGACGTGGTACATAGTGGAACGTGGTACATAGTGGGACGTGGTACATAGTGTGGGACGTGGTACATAGTGGGACGTGGTACATAGTGGGACGTGGTACATAGTGGAACGTGGTACATAGTGGGACGTGGTACATAGTGGGACGTGGTACATAGTGTGACGTGGTACATAGTGGGACGTGGTACATAGTGGAACGTGGTACATAGTGTGGGACGTGGTACATAGTGTGGGACGTGGTACATAGTGGGACGTGGTACATAGTGGAACGTGGTACATAGTGGGACGTGGTACATAGTGTGACGTGGTACATAGTGGGACGTGGTACATAGTGGAACGTGGTACATAGTGGGACGTGGTACATAGTGTGGGACGTGGTACATAGTGTGGGACGTGGTACATAGTGGGACGTGGTACATAGTGGGACGTGGTACATAGTGGGACGTGGTACACTGTGGGACGTGGTACATAGTGGGACGTGGTACATAGTGGGACGTGGTACATAGTGGGACGTGGTACATAGTGGGACGTGGTACATAGTGGGACGTGGTACACTGTGGGACGTGGTACATAGTGTGGGACGTGGTACATAGTGTGGGACGTGGTACATAGTGTGGGACGTGGTACATAGTGTGGGACGTGGTACATAGTGTGGGACGTGGTACATAGTGGGACGTGGTACATAGTGTGGGACGTGGTACATAGTGGGACGTGGTACATAGTGGGACGTGGTACATAGTGGAACGTGGTACATAGTGGGACGTGGTACATAGTGTGGGACGTGGTACATAGTGTGGGACGTGGTACATAGTGTGGGACGTGGTACATAGTGGGACGTGGTACATAGTGGGACGTGGTACACTGTGGGACGTGGTACATAGTGTGGGACGTGGTACATAGTGTGGGACGTGGTACATAGTGTGGGACGTGGTACATAGTGGGACGTGGTACATAGTGGAACGTGGTACATAGTGGGACGTGGTACATAGTGTGGGACGTGGTACATAGTGGGACGTGGTACATAGTGTGGGGCATGGTACATAGTGGGACGTGGTACATAGTGGGACGTGGTACATAGTGGGACGTGGCACACTGTGGGACGTGGTACCCAGTATGGGACGTGGTACACAGTATGGGACGTGGTACATAGTGGGACGGGGTACGCAGTGTAGAACGTGGTACATAGTGGGACGGGGTACGCAGTGTAGAACGTGGTACATAGTGGGACATGGTACACAGTGCGACGATACAGTTTGGGACACTGTGCACATTTGAGTGCAATAAGGGCTACAGTAATGAAACAGTCATACAGAGGAACTTCACTCAAACATTTTGCCTCTGGATAAGTTTCTTCATTCAATACTCAGGGATGTACAACAAGCAAATTGTCGCCTTTGTGGCATTTGTCCTCGTTGTGGATGCTGCAGTACTCACCTAGTTGTGGTTGCAAGGGTCGATTCACAGCTCCTGGCCCCGCCTTTTCACTACTAGGTCACTCTTCTTGCTCCATGAGCTTTATTATTCCTCTTTTTAAGGCTATATATGGATCCTGCCTCCATTACATCACTTCCCAGACTATTGCACTTACTGACAACTCTGTGACTGAAGAAATACTTCCTAACATCCCTGTAATTCATCTGAGTCTTCAACTTCCAATTGTGACCCCTTGTTGCTGTGTCCCATCTCTGGAACATCCTGTCTCTGTCCACCTTGTCAATTCCTCTCAGTATTTGAT
Source organism: Cherax quadricarinatus (assembly GCF_038502225.1). Lineage (NCBI taxonomy): Eukaryota > Metazoa > Arthropoda > Malacostraca > Decapoda > Parastacidae > Cherax > Cherax quadricarinatus. The sequence goes on along the minus strand of NC_091303.1, from coordinate 25,353,140 downwards.
ATGTCGTTATCTTATCCCCCCTATCTCTGCGTCGTCAGGTCGATTTTCCTTAAGCTTTCCTCGTAGGACATGCCCCTGAGCTCCGGGACTAGTCTTGTTGCAACCCTTTGCACTTTCTCTAATTTCCGTACGTGCTTGGCTAGGTGTGGGTTCCAAACTGGTGCTGCATACACCAATATAGGCCTAACATACACGGTGTACAGGGTCCTGAACGATTCCTTATTGAGATGTCGGAATGCTATTCTTAGGAGTTATTTAGTTAATGTGCGCCTCAGGAGATGTGCCTGGTGTTATACTCACCCCAAGATACTTTTCTTTGAATGAAATTTGTAGTCTCTGGCCCTCTAGACTGTACTCCGTCTGCGGCCTTCTTTGCCCTTCCCCAATCTTCATGACTTTGCCCTTGGTGGGGTTGAACTTCAGGAGCCAGTTTCTGGACCAGGCCTGTAACCTGTCTAGATTCTTTTGCAGTTCTGCCTGGTCCTCGTCCGATTGAATTCTTCTCATCAACTTCACATCGTCTACAAACAGGGACACTTCTGAGCCTGTTTCTTCCGTCATGTCGTTCACGTATACCAGAAACAGCACCGGTCCTAGGACTGACCTCTGTGGAACCCCGCTCGTCACCGGCGCCCACTCTAACATCTCGCCACGTACCATGACTCTCTAATGTCTTTCCTGATCCATTGCAGCACCTTCCCTGTTATACTTGCCTGGTCCTCCAACTTATGCACTTATCTCTTGTGAGGAACTGTGTCAAAAGCCTTCTTACAGTTCAAGAAAATGCAATCTACCCACCCCTCTCTTGTTTTACTGCTGTCACCCTGTCATAGAACTCAATAGGTTTGTGACACAGGATTTCCCATCCATCAAACCGTGCTGGTTGTCATTGATAAGCTTATTCCTTTCTAGGTGCTCCACCACTCTTCTCGTGATAATCTTCTCCATGATTTTGCATACTATACGTGTGAGTGACACTGGTCTGTAGTTTAAAGTTTCGTGTCTGTCTCCTTTTTTTGAAAATTGGGACTACATTTGCTGTTTCCCGTACCTCAGGTAGTCGCCCTGTTTCGATAGATGTGTTGAAGATTGTTGTTAGTGGCACGCATAGCGACACTGCTCCCTCTCTGTGTCAGCATAGTTGCTGATCCCTGTGTTATATAGCATAGCATATTAGTATCGTCCATGTGCTTTAGATACGAGATCCCTTGTAGGCCTGTGACTTTGTGTGACGTCACGGGATGCGCATGTGTAGGCTCGTACCTCTGCCTCCCTCTCAGTCGGCGTAGACCTACAGGCGAAGACAGGCAGAGGCTGGGCTCCACATTCATCATCACAGTCTGACAATATATGTTACCATCCAACAAGTGTGTCTACCTTCAACCCTCGATATCTCCATTTAAGAACCCCTTACGATATCAGGACCCATGGAGAGATGTTATCCGGCCCCATCGCCTTTGTGTGTTAGTGTGTGTGTGTGTGGGGGGGGGTTGCACACAGATCTGTCATTAAGTTTGCAACGCCAGCTTCGAGCTCCCTCCTTAATTAAGCATGTTCACAACCTTCAAAAGGCACAAAGATTATACACCCTAACTAGTCCCAGAGCTGAGCACTATGAGAGGGAAGAGGCAAGTAATTATGACGTGAGGACCCTGAGAGAGAGGAGGGCTCGGAGGATGTGGATACGATATACACACTTCTCAGACGAACCGATACGGGCATTTTTCTTTTTTTTTTTATTTTTACAGTACGAGATGACATAGACGGAAGCTAAGAACACAAATGAGCCTTTGTGTGTGTGTGTGTGTGTGTGTGTGTGTACACACCTGTTCGTGATTACAGGGGTCGATTCATAGCTTCTGGCTCCGCATTTTCACTGATAGCTACTGGGCCCTCTCTCTTAAAACTATATATGGTTCCTGCCTCCACTACGCCACTTGTCAGAATATTCCACTTCCTGACAGCTCTGTGAATAAAGAAATACTTCCTAACTCTTTGACTTATCTGAGTCCTCAACTTCCAACTGTGACCCCAGGTTTCTGTGTCCCATCTCTGGAACATCCTGTCTCTGTCCACCTTGTCAATTCCTCGCAGTATTTTGTATGTCCTTATTATGTCTCCCCTAACCCTCCTGTCCTTCAGTGTCGTCAGTGTGTGTGTAATATATATATATATATATATATATATATATATATATATATATATATATATATATATATATATATATATATATATATATCACACTGGCCGATTCCCACCAAGGCAGGGTGGCCCGAAAAAGAAAAACTTTCACCATCATTCACTCCATCACTGTCTTGCCAGAAGGGTGCTTTACACTACAGTTTTTAAACTGCAACATTTACACCCCTCCTTCAGAGTGCAGGCACTGTACTTCCCATCTCCAGGACTCAAGTCCGGCCTGCCGTTTTCCCTGAACCTCTTCATAAATGTTACTTTGCTCACACTCCAACAGCACGTCAAGTATTATAAACCATTTGTCTCCATTCACTCCTATCAAACACGCTCACGCATGCCTGCTGGAAGTCCAAGCCCCTCGCACACAAAACCTCCTTTACCCCCTCCCTCCAACCTTTCCTAGGCCGACCCCTACTCCGCCTTCCTTCCACTACAGACTGATACACTTGAAGTTATTCTGTTTCGCTCCATTCTCTCCACATGTCTGAACCACCTCAACAACCCTTCCTCAGCCCTCTGGACAACAGTTTTGGTAATCCCGCACCTCCTCCTAACTTCCAAACTACGAATTCTCTGCATTATATTCACACCACACATTGCTCTCAGACATGACATCTCCACTGCCTCCAGCCTTCTCCTCGCTGCAACTTTCATCACCCATGCTTCACACCCATATAAGAGCGTTGGTAAAACTATACTCTCATACATTCCCCTCTTTGCCTCCAAGGACAAAGTTCTTTGTCTCCACAGACTCCTAAGTGCATCACTCACCCTTTTCCCCTCATCAATTCTATGATTCACCTCATCTTTCATAGACCCATCCGCTGACACGTCCATTCCCAAATATCTGAATACATTCACCTCCTCCATACTCTCTCCCTCCAATCTGATATCCAATCTTTCATCACCTAATATTTTTGTTATCCTCATAACCTTACTCTTTCCTGTATTCACTTTCAATTTTCTTCTTTTGCACACCCTCCCAAATTCATCCACCAATCTCTGCAACTTCTCTTCAGAATCTCCCAAGAGCACAGTGTCATCAGCAAAGAGCAACTGTGACAACTCCCACTTTATGTGTGATTCTTTATCTTTTAACTCCACGCCTCTTGCCAAGACCTTCGCATTTACTTCTCTTACAACCCCATCTATAAATATATTAAACAACCACTGTGAAAGAATAGTGAAATTCCAAGTGCTTTTGTGACTTCTCACATTATCAAGGAACTATGAGAAGTCACGAAAACGCTTGGAATTTCACTATTCTTTCACAGTGGTTGTTTTGCATATTCTGATATCACCTGATATGCCGCCCCTCCCCTACACACATACCAAAACACTAAAACATACCATGAATGATTATAATATGTATATATTTGCACACTTACTGAGGTTTTAATATTTGTGCTGTGTCCTTTATGCTTAATCATGTCCCTCAGCCGTGTAGGAAGACTCTCACAGAAATTCTTGAGGGTTTGGGGAAGTATATTATTCCATGCCTCATGTGGAACAGCCTCCAGCCGCAGGATGGAACTGATATCCTTGCCCAGTAAACTTCATTTCACTAGTGGCCAGAGGTTCTCAATAGGGTTTAGGTCTGGGGAATTGTCTGGGCAGTCATTAAAGAATCTTATTCACAGTCCTTAAGCCACTGAACAACAGATTTGGCGGGGTGTCATGGTGCACCGTCCTGCATAAAAACCGTAGCCTCACACTTGTCAAAGGCCTCAGGCAAATTGTCACATAATAACTCCAGGTAATTATACTGGTTCATATACTGGTTTTTGGGAAGCACAATGAGTTCAACACTCTGAGCACTGAAACACTCCCAGACCATGGGCAAGTCTGGGTGTTTGGTGGTCCCACATGTGTAGTGTGAGTCTAGTGGGTCACTACCTCTGGGCTAGTACACATGTTCCCCACGGTTCCAGGTGACGGTGAAGGTTGCTTCATCACTCCAAAGTACTTCAAACCACTATTGAGGATTCCAGTGAAGATATTTCTTTACATAATCCAGCCTACGTTTCTTCTGTGGCTTGGAGAGGATCGGTTTCTTAACCTGGTGGTGACTACTATAGCCCAGTTCTGACACACATCTGTTAACAGTTCTTACAGACACCTCTGAGAAAAGATGTGGGTTCTTTTCTTTTAATTCTCTAGCAGTTATCTTAGGTGTACTCTCTACCTGCTTCTTTAACACAGTTAAGGTACGAACAGATGTCTTCTTCGAGGGGCCAGGCCAAGGTTTGGCAGACGGTAACTCTACAACACCACCAGCCTTGAAATACTGCACCCAGTTCCTCACTGAACACACACACACACACACCAACATTCTCAACTATTTCTTTCATCTCGTGCCCAGCTTTGTGAAGCCCTATTATTTGAGCTATAGTTTCAGGTGATAAAGACTTCTTTTTACCCATAATCAAACATGTATAGCACCAAAACCAAAGGGAACACCGGACAAAAGATGGGGCAGATGAGAGACAAAAGTGCAACACTTCCTCTCACCTCGGCAGCCACGTGAGCACTAAGAAGTCACTGTGAAGTGTGACAGCAGGCCGTGACGTCATGCTAACGGCTGCTACCCTGCATAATGCACTGACGGAAAAAGAACCCCCCCCCCCTGTATGGTAGGTCTTTCATTTTCGTCACGCCATTATGCCGGGGCGCTCACCCGGCATAATGCCGTGACTAGCACTGTAGTTCAAGACTTTTACAAGGAATATTATAGACACAGCCGTCAGCATTTCTGGGTGTGATGAATGGTTTGAAAAACCGACAAGTTGAAGATTGAGACACTTATGCAGCATATGGGAATCTTTATTCAGGAAACGTTTCGCCACACAGTGGCTTCATCAGTCCAATACAAAGAGGAAGGCGTAAGGAGAGGAGGAGTATGAGGTAATCAGTCCCTCAACCTGGAGTCGATGTGTTCAGTCCATCAATCTTGTAGAATGTACAGCATAGGGCCGTAGACGTCTACGGCCCTATGCTGTACATTCTACAAGATTGATGGACTGAACGTTTCCTGAATAAAGATTCCCATATGCTGCATAAGTGTCTCAATCTTCAGCATTTCTGGGGGGAATTTTTTATCAATTTTTTTTACTGTATCAAGATTTTTAAATACAATCTTGATATTAAAAGTCTTAAGAAGAGAAAGCATATCAACCAAGTTTTCCTGGTAAGGGAGAACCAACAGTTGTCCTTTTTTGAATTGTAAAAGGTATTTCTAGCAATTTTAAAAGATTTATCAATTAAGCTTCTTGGGTATTTTAGATCATTAGTTATTTCATAATTTTTTTGAGATTTCTTCATGTGTGAACCTTGGACTACATATACGCAAATCTCTCAAAAACATTGATGAGAAAACAGACAGTTTAAGTTTATCTTTATGTGAAGAATAATAGTGTACATCGGAACAGTTATTTGTTGGTTTTCTGTTAATTTAAAATCATGGTTCCCCTTAATATTTAAAACATCTAGAGAAGCCAATGAGTTATATTATTCAAACTCAACAGTAAAATTTATGGAACATAAGAACATAAGAATGGAGAAACACTGCAGAAAGTCTACTGGCCCATACAAAGCAGGTCTTTATCAAAACGACCTCTACCCAAAGCAACCCAAAAATTAAGTCCCGTAGCCAGCGTCACCAATCAAACCCAGCCCCTCCCACTCGTATATTTGTCCAATCTCTTTTTAAAGCTACCCAAGGTCCTAGCCTCGATTGCCCTACTGGGAAGATTGTTCCACGCATCCACAACTCTGTTAGAAAACCAGTACTTACTTTCTAAATCTAAATTTATCCACTTTAAATCCATTATTCCTGGTTCTTACCTGGATCGACACCCTCAGTACTTTATTAATATCTCCTTTGTTTATGCCCGTCATCCACTTATACACTTCAATGATATCTCCCCTCATTCTGCGCCTCTCCAGAGAGTGGAGATTTAAGGCTTTAAGTCTATCTTCATACGGGAGGTTCCTTACACAGTAAATCATTTTAGTCATTCTTCTCTGTATGTTCTTCAATGAGTCTATGTCCATCCTGTAGTAAGGAGACCAAAACTGGAATGAGCTAGATTTTTTTTTAATTTAACAAGGAAATGGTTCATATCTATATTCTTAGGCTAAGAATATAGATATAATCCATTTCCTCGTTAAATTAAATAATGTAGCTCATTCCATAAATTTTACTGTTAAGTTTGAACAACATAACTCATTGGTAAGTAAGACACATAGACAACAGTTAGGCATCTTTAATCCGATGGACTGATTACATCGTGTTCACATCTGCTCCTGCCTACTTTCTGTACTCGACTGAAGAAGTCTACTGTGTAGGCGAAACGTTTCGGATTAAAGATGCCTAACTGTTGCCTGTGTGTCTTACTTACCAACCTGTCAATATTAGATACCATTTTGATATTCAACAAGTCATTGCCTTTTCTAGATGTTGTAATTATTAAGAGGAAATATGATTTTAAATTTACAGAAAACCAACAAATAACTTGCTTATTCGGCAAGTTCAGTTTATTAGGCACGACATTATATATATATATATATATATATATATATATATATATATATATATATATATATATATATATATATATATATATATATATATATATATATGGAGGAGCGTGAAACTGGTAGATGTGGCCTTAACTCCCTGAGGCCTGGGACAGGCAGGACAAAAGAAGAATAAAAATAGAATTTTTATATTTCAATCAGTGCGACTGAGTTGCTGGCGGGCATTTCTTTCCTTGTTCATACTCTCAAAACTATTTTCCTGGCGGTGGTGGGTGGCCCATTGTCATCCAGGGGCCAGGGGCCAGGGTTTTCAACAACTCTCGCCATTTTTAGGGAAGATTGTTTTTTTTACTTTGAATCTCACGGTACTTCCTTCTGTGGCCCCTTCCCTTAGCCTTCCCAACCCCCTCCCCCTTTCTCACCCGCAACCCCTTTCTTTCCTTCTCCTCCCCTCGTAGCCCATTTCTTTCCTCTTTCCCCTCGCAACCCCTTTCTTTCCTCGCTCGTAGCCCCTTTCCTTCTCCCTCGCAAACCCTTTCTTTCCTCCTCCCTCGCAAATCCTTTCTTTCCTCCTCCCTCGCAAACCCTTTCTTTCCTCCTCCCTCGCAAATCCTTTCTTTCCTCCTCCCTCGCAAACCCTTTCTTTCCTCATCCCCTCTCTCAGTCCCTTTCGGAACCTATATATTTCCCCATTCCTCTTCCCAGTTTCTCCCCTATGCCTATCCATTTCCCTATTCCTAACAACTTTCGCATTCCTGCCTCCTCCATCCCCTTTCAAATCCTCCTGCCTGCTTATTTCCCCCCCTATTTATAACCTCCCTCCGGATGGTGCAGCAGACAGTGCAGTAGCCATATGCTGCAGCAGCAGCATGAATGCACAATACCCAGATGGTATAATAGCCAGATGGTATAACAGTCAGAAGGTGCAGAAACCAGAGAGCGAAACAGGCAGTGCAACGGTCATTGTAACAGTCAAGTGTAATAGCCAAGCAGTGTAACAGTCAAGAAGTGTAACAGCCAGGCAGTGCAACAGTTAGTGTAACAGTCGAAAAGTGTACAGCAGCCACTCACACACTAAGATGTATCGGATATCCGCATCCGCGGAACATCCGCACAATTTCTTACATCTGCAACTGCATTTTACTGTAAACAGATATCCGTATATGCATCCATATCCGCAAAACAAGTAAGACATCCTCATACACATCCGCACCCACGGATATCTAAATTTTCACATCTTTAACACTAAATTTTCATCTCTAACACACGCACATCATACATACACACGCACACACGCACACACGCACACACGCACACACGCACACACGCACACACGCACACACACACACACACACACACACACACACACATGGACATTCGGACTCTCCACGACTATGGTGCTCTTCGCACCTACTCCAAGGTTGAGGGACTGATTACCTCATCTTCTGTATATAGTCCTACTGTCTTCAAGTTATGTCCTGGAATTTGTATTGATAAAGCCACTGGATGGCGAACCGTCTACAATAAAGATACCCAGATGTTGTACATGTGTCTTAATTTCATCTTGTCGGTATTGTATACCATTCTTGTACAGCAGTCTATCCTCGTAGGGAAGGTTTCTGATACATGGGATCAACTTTGTCGTCTTCCATTGTACGTTTTCCAGAACATTTATATCCATTCTGTAATACGGTGACCAAAACTGTGCAGCATAATCTAAATGAGGCCTAACCAAGGAAACATAGAGTTGAACAACCTGAGGACTTCTATTATTTATGCTTCTTGATATGAAGCCAAGGATTCTGTTAGCTTTATTGCGAACACTAATGCACTGTTGTCTTGGTTTCAGATTACTGCTAACCAGAACTCCTAAATCTTTTTCACAATCCGTAATATTAAGATCTACATTATTTAGTTTATATGTGGCATGGTTATTGTCCTGTCCAACATTTAGAACTTTGCATTTGATTATATTAAACTGCATCTGCCACTTCTCCGACCACTGCATCAGTCTCTTCAAATCATCCTGGAGTGCTTTAATGTCCTCGTCAGAATGAATTCGACGGCCTATTTTGGTGTCATGAGCAAACTTGCTTATGTCGCTCTTTATGCCCTCATCTATGTCGTTTATGTAGATTGTGAACAACAGGGATCCCAACACTGACCCCTGTGGAACATCGTGACGCTTCCCCACTCTGATTTCTCGCCATTTATGCAAACTCTCTGCTGCCTATTTGTCAACCATGCCTCTATCCAGGAAAAAATTTCTCCTCTTATTCCATGTTCCTTAATTTTCCTCAATAGTCTCTGATGTGGGACCCTGTCAAAAGCCTTACTGAAGTCCATATACACAATATCATATTCATTACCATGATCTACCTCCTCAAATACCTTAGTGAAAAAAGTTAATAAATTCGTAAGGCAGGAACGCCCCTTCGTTGATTAATTTATGCTTTTCGAGGTGGCTACGAACTGCCTTTGCAGTTATTGATTCCACAAATTTTCCCACTATGGAGGTTAGGCTTATTGGTCTATAGTTCGAAGCTAAGGCCCTATCACCTGCTTTGAGAATAGATAACACATTTGCCATTTTTCTCTTATCTGGCACCATGCCAGTTTGTAGTGATATGTTGAAAAGATTAAACCATACCCCCGGCCGGGATTGAACCCGCGGTCATAGAGTCTCAAAACTCCAGCCCGTCGCATTAGCCACTAGACCAGCTAGCCACAATAAGATTCATCCAACTAGGTATATTTCTACACCATAGGAAGGTTAGCACAGGCACCACTGTGACCACAAATGCAAGTTTTTACAGACGAATCTCCAGCTAGCGTGGCCGTGACGAACTCTAGCTCAAGTCCCTTCACTGCCGTCAACATGACTCAAGAAATCGTAATGACACGATTGCAAACAAACCATACCCCCGGCCGGGATTGAACCCGCGGTCATAGAGTCTCAAAACTCCAGCCCGTCGCGTTGACGGCAGTGAAGGGACTTAAGCTAGAGTTCGTCACGGCCACGCTAGCTGGAGATTCGTCTGTAAAAATTTGCATTTGTGGTCACAGTGGTGCCTGTGCTAACCTTCCTATGGTGTAGAAATATACCTAGTTGGATGAATCTTATTGTGGCTAGCTGGTCTAGTGGCTAACGCGACGGGCTGGAGTTTTGAGACTCTTATGACCGCGGGTTCAATCCCGGCCGGGGGTATGGTTTGTTTGCAATCGTGTCATTACGATTTCTTGAATCTTGAAAAGATTAGCCAAAGGTTTGCTAAGCTCCTTTTTACATCCCTTTAGAACTCTTGCATACAGGTCATCAGGGCCTGGGGATTTGTTAGGTTTTAATTTATCTATTTGCCTAAGGACCATGTCACTTGTGACCCTAATCGTGCATAGTTTATTTTCGTCCTGTTCTGCATAATTTATTATTTCTGGAATATCGCTAGTATCTTCCTGTGTAAAAACTGAGAGGAAGTATGTGTTAAAAATTCTACACATTTCCTTATCACTGTCTGTGAACTAACCCGAGTAACACACACACACACACACACACACACACACACACACACACACACACACACACACACACACACGCACGCACACTTAACATTGACTGTAAAGGATGGTAGAGTTAAAACAACTTGAAAAGACAACATTGTGAATGAATTTCTGGGGAATTCCGTCGAGGTGCAGCACTAGCCAGAACACATAAGCTGCACGTACTCTTACCACACTAGTACACTTTGTATTGTCCTGATACTCTACACACGGACTCTGACTACAGTAGTACACCATGTACTGTACTGATACTCCACACTAGTTTACCATGTACTGTACTGATACTCCACACTAGTTCACCATGTACTGTACTGATACTCCACACTAGTTGACTGTGTACTGTGGTCACTCTGTACCTAGAAGAACAAGAATATTTTAACAAAATTGTATACAGCTGCAGCGTGCTGTTACCTGTTCTGTGTGATAGTTACTAAGTGAGAACAAAAATTAGCTGTGTTTCCTTGTGATATTCCATCAAGCAGGACGGGGCACAGGACAGCGACATGATGTAAGTGACTCTGGGTAAACTGCAGTGTTGGTCAGGTAAGTGGTTGTTTGAATTAAACTTAACAAATGCAGCGTTGTGAAATTTGGGGAAGGGGGCAGAAGACCGGACACAGACCATAGATTCGGGGGTCAGAGGCTGTTGACCTCATTCTAGGAGAACGACCTGGCAGTTAGCATAGTGCCTACTATATCACCAGAGGCTCACATCAACCAAATAACCTCTGCAGCCAATGCTCGCTGGGAAATCTGAAAGTGGCCTTCAGGAATCTCAACAAACACTCGGGCGCTTTATACAAAATATGTTAGTGTTGTGGGGATTCGTCAAGGAGATATTGGAGTAAGAAATACACACGTTGGATGTCTAGGAGGTGTATAATTAAGAGTCTTGAGGAGAAGCTCTCGCCTGCTGTCGAGTCTAAGCCTAGCGTTGAACTGATGGAGGGGCCTCTGGCCTACTGCTCACATGTGATGGGTTTCGTGACGTCACATCTAGCAAGGGAGCATATCTATAAAGTATCTGGGATTATCTAAGTTTACTACACAGTACACAGTAACACTACTGATATTAGGCCCATCTTGGAGTATACAGCGCCAGTATGGAACCCACACCAGAGGAAGTATGTTAAACTGGAACAAGTGTTGATTCAAATATGCAACGAGACTAGTTACAGAGCTAAGTGGTATGAGCTACGAAAATAGGCTAAAGGAATCGACTCTGGAGGACAGAAAGACCAGGAAAGACATGATAACAAACAAAATACTTAGGGGAATTGATAGGGAAGATAGGGACAGGCTGTTTGAGAGGCAGGAAACAGGTACTCGGGAGCACAGGTGAAAGTTAAAGACACAGGTTAGTCACAGGGCTGTTAGGAAATATTTCTTCAGTCTCAGGGTGGTCAGGAAGTGGAATGACCTCGGTGAAGAACTGAAAGCAGACTCCACACATAGTTGAAAGAATAAATACAGTGGGGCTCATGAGGCTAGGAGAGAGTGAAACTGCCATGTGGCAAGTTGAGAGGCAGGGCCAAGACAAATAAGTGAGTACATAGTGTTGAAATGTGTGAGCCTGGGCTGGTAGACTTCAGTAGGGCAATGAAGATATCGTCATATATTCTTTCAAGGGTTGCTCCACTAAGGCAGCGTCATGGGTGTTGTTCCAGGACAACTGAACGAAATGAATTACTTTCTCATGATGGTGTATCCCCTGCACAGGACAGATATAATTATTATGAAGATTTTTCTATCCCAGAGCGGGGGTTGTGGCAACTGTGGTTGCAGGGACCTTTTGGTTGCTGGTGTTGTGGTGGTGGGTGCTGGGGTGGCGGCGGCGGTGGTAGGTGCTGGGGTAGTGGATCCTGGGGTGGCGGTGGTAGGTGCTGGGGTAGTGGATCCTGGGGTGGCGGTGGTAGGTGCTGGGGTAGTGGATCCTGGGGTGGCGGTGGTAGGTGCTGGGGTAGTGGATCCTGGGGTGGCGGTGGTAGGTGCTGGGGTAGTGGATCCTGGGGTGGCGGTGGTAGGTGCTGGGGTAGAAGCTAACATCAGGATGCTTCACAGTGCTCATGGTCTACACTTGTTCTTGGTAATGTAATAATGAGTGTGAATAGTGAGAGTGCTGGTGACTCTGAGGGTGAGACTGGTGGATCCTGTTGGTGAGACTGGCAGGAGGCGGCTTTGTTGATGAACATGGTAATGACGCTGGTGTAAAGCAACGTCTCACCTTGGTAAACAACAGGCTCATTTGAAGCAGCCCACACCTCACCTCTTTGCTATCCGCCTTCGTGTTTGTTTCTTGATTTTTCTCTCTCGTCGCGCAAGTCATGAACTAAATTTTTAGAGAGGTGAGAATCATGCGGAGCCAGGACTGGGCTGTACACAGCTACGACTGCAGGTCACCATCTTTATATCGCCAACACTGGCTTAAGTAACATGGGTCTTGTTCAAACGTGTCGTTGTGAAGCAACACTGGCTTAAGTAACATATGTCTTGTTCAAACGTGTCGTTGTGGAGCAAAACTGGCTTAAGTAACGTGGGTCTTGTTCAAACATGTGTCGTTGTGGAGCAAAACTGGCTTAAGTAACGTGGGTCTTGTTCAAACATGTGTCGTTGTGGAGCAAAACTGGCTTAAGTAACGTGGGTCTTGTTCAAACACGTGTTGTTATGGAGCAACACTGCCTTAAGTAACGTAGGTCTTGCTCATACATGTGTTGTTGTGGAGCAACATGAGAGTGATGAGAAAGACGAATTCGAGGTTTCATTACCTTGCTGAGAAATTTCCATACATCAGTCCAGGGAAACTCAAGAAGAGAAACTTTGGTGGATCCAGATGAGGAAGGTTGTGCTGCATGAAGCTTTTAAACACTGGTGAGGTGGTGCAGCAGGCTGAAGCTGTAGTGAGGTGGTGCAGCAGGCTGAAGCTGTAGTGAGGTGGTGCAGCAGGCTGAAGCTGTAGTGAGGTGGTGCAGCAGGCTGAAGCTGTAGTGAGGTGGTGCAGCAGGCTGAAGCTGTAGTGAGGTGGTGCAGCAGGCTGAAGCTGTAGTGAGGTGGTGCAGCAGGCTGAAGCTGTAGTGAGGTGGTGTAGCAGGCTGAAGCTATAGTGAGGTGGTGCAGCAGGCTGAGGCTGTAGTGAGGTGGTGTAGCAGGCTGAAGCTGTAGTGAGGTGGTGCAGCAGGCTGAAGCTGTAGTGAGGTGGTGCAGCAGACTGAAGGTGTAGTGAGGTGGTGTAGCAGGCTGAGGCTCTAGTGAGGTGGTGCAGAAGGCTGAGGCTGTAGTGAGGTGGTGTAGCAGGCTGAAGCTGTAGTGAGGTGGTGTAGCAGGCTGAGGCTGTAGTGAGGTGCTGCAGCAGGCTGAGGTTGTAGTGAGGTGGTGCAGCAGGCTGAAGCTGTAGTGAGGTGCTGCAGCAGGCTGAAGCTGTAGTGAGATGGTGTAAGAGACAACCTCTGGTGAGGAAGTGTCGGATACAAGGTCTGGTCAGGTGGTGCAAGAGACGAGGTCTGGTCAGGTGGTGCAGGAGACCAGGTCTGGTCAGGTGGTGCAGGAGACAAGGTCTGGTCAGGTGGTGCAGGAGACAAGGTCTGGTCAGGTGGTGCAGGATACAAGGTCTGGTCAGATAGTGTAGGAGACAAGGTCTGGTCAGGTGGTGCAGGAGACAAGGTCTGGTCAGGTGGTGCAGGAGACAAGGTCTGGTCAGGTGGTGCAGGAGACAAGGTCTGGTCAGGTGGTGCAGGAGACAAGGTCTGGATAGGTGGTGTAGGAGACAAGGTCTGGTCAGGTGGTGCAGGAGACAAGGTCTGGTCAGGTGGTGCAGGAGACAAGGTCTGGTCAGGTGGTGCAGGAGACAAGGTCTGGTCAGGTGGTGCAGGAGACAAGGTCTGGTCAGGTGGTGCAGGAGACAAGGTCTGGTCAGGTGGTGCAGGAGACAAGGTCTGGTCAGGTGGTGCAGGAGACAAGGTCTGGTCAGGTGGTGCAGGAGACAAGGTCTGGTCAGGTGGTGCAGGAGACAAGGTCTGGTCAGGTGGTGCAGGAGACAAGGTCTGGTCAGGTGGTGCAGGAGACAAGGTCTGGTCAGGTGGTGCAGGAGACAAGGTCTGGTCAGGTGGTGCAGGAGACAAGGTCTGGTCAGGTGGTGCAGGAGACAAGGTCTGGTCAGGTGGTGCAGGAGACAAGGTCTGGTCAGGTGGTGCAGGAGACAAGGTCTGGTCAGGTGGTGCAGGAGACAAGGTCTGGTCAGGTGGTGCAGGAGACAGTGCCACTGTGACTTAGAACTTAAAGCTTGCACGTGGAGTGTGGAAACTTAATGGGTAACCACAAGTCTCTCTTGTACAAAGATGAGTTCATTTGCAGCCTATCCTCTTAACAAGAATTCAGCTGTTGCCGTGATAGTCAAATGGGTCATTGTTTAACGAGCTATAACCAGAGATTTGTCTCGCATCTTTCTACCGCGCTCCGTGAGTCTGTTCTATTTCCTCTTCGCAACATTTTATCGCCTTTATATTCCATTTATTGCTGTCGTGTTTTGTTACAATTAGTTAACTTTTGATAGAGGGCAGTCTAACCTAATCTAACCTAAATTACCTAAGTAGACAAATGTTGCAAACCATGTGTGTGAAATCCACATAGCATTTGCGAGGATGGTTTTGAAGTTGACATAAAATTGGTACTCGGCATTTTTTTAAATTAAAGATTTCGTTTTTCATAAGTATGCGCTGTATAAATTCAAGCAAGTGTAGTGTGCATAACTTTTATATAAATGAATATAGTCGTAAGGTTAGCTAGTCTAATGTGTGAGTATTGCCTAGAATAAAACTGAAAGCAGGTTTAGTATTAGCGTGCAAAACTGGTCTGGAAAATTATGTTTACGTCCTTGATGAAAAAACAGAGTTGGATTTTTCTTGGCTAGTTTTGCTGTCGTATTATAGTTGGTGTGGAGATAAAGACACGGAAGACTGTGACTGATGATGAGAAAGGTAGAGTCGTGTGGAGAGACTGGGAGAGCCAGATATATAGAGAGAGAACCATAGTCAGTAAGAATTACAGGCAGGGGAGCCAGATAGAGGCAGGGGGTGCCAAAGAGAGGCAGGATTCAATGGTGATAAGTTCCAGCTGTTTAGGAATGGAAAGAATGAAAAATTCAAAAGGAACACTATTTACAAAACTCAAGAGGGTCACTAAATAGAACGTAAGGAACACTTAAAAGACCTAGGAATAATTATGTCAGCGGACCTTTCTTTTAAAGACCATAACAAGACAAAGATCACGACAGCCAGGAAGATGACGGGGTGGGTATTGAGAGCTTTCAAAACAAGGGAAATAATGCCAATAATGACACTCTTCAAATCGCTAGTGCTCCCTCATTTAGAATATTGCTCAGTACTGACGGCCTCGTTCAAAGCAGGAGAAATATTAGAGGTGGAGCAAATACAAAGATCGTTCACGGCTCACATTGAGCCAGTAAAGCACCTAAACTATTGGGAACACCTTCAAGTATTGAACATGTACTCATTGGAGCGGAGGAGAGAGAGATACATGATAATATATACCTGGAAAGTACTCGAGGGCCTAGTCCTAAATCTGCACACTGCCATAACATACTGGTGTGAGAGATATGGGAGGAAGTGTAAAATAAACCCAGTGAGGAGCAGAGGTGCGGTGGGGACAATAAAGGAACACTGTATCAACATTCGCAGTTCCAGACTATTCAACATCTTACCAGAAGATATCAGAAACACAGCTGGAACAAGTGTAGAAGCCTTCAAGACGAAACTGGACAAATATCTTCACCACTGGAGCGCAGGCGAGAGAGATATCATAACATACACCTGGAAGATTCTGGATGGACCGGTCCCTAATCTGCACACAGAAATCACTCCCTACGAAAGCAAAAGACTTGGCAGGCGATGTAACATACCCCCCAGTGAAAAGTAGGGGCGCCACTGGTACACTAAGTAAGTGTTCTGTGCCCAAGACTGTTCAACAGTCTCCCACCAGCCATAACGGGTATTACCAATGAACCCTTGGTTGTCTTCAAGAGGGCGCTGGACAGATACCTAAAGTCAGTGCCAGATCAGCCGGGCTGTGGTTCATATGTTGGACTGCGTGCGGCCAGCAGTAACAGCTGCGTTGATCAGGCCCTGATCCACCAGGAGGCCTGGTCATGGACCGGGTCGCAGGGGCGTTGATCCCTGGAATGCCCTCCAGGTAAACTCCAGGTAGGTGCCAGATCAATCAGGCTGTGATAGATATATGGGATAGCGGGCCTCAAGCAACAGCCTGGTTCACCAGGCAAGCACCAGACGAACCTGGCCCATGGCCTGGCTCCGAGAGTAGTGAATCTCTCGAAACTCTTCAGAGATAAAGGTATATCAAAGGGATGCCATATAGAAGCAGGGGTGAACTTGAGAGAGGCAGGGGGTGCCAAAGAGAGGCATGGTTTAGCTAGAGAGAGGCAGGGGGAGCTAGAAGAGGCAGGGGGGTGCCAGAGAGAGGCAGGGGGAGCTAGAAGAGGCAGGGGGGCGCCAGAGAGAGGCAGGGGGAGCTAGAAGAGGCAGGGGGGTGTCAAAGAGAGGCAGGAGCCATGGTCAGTATATCTGACACAGGTACACATGCTCATTATCATGTAGAATAAGGTAGCAGCACATCGCTGATGTATCCAGTACTGTTAGAGAAACTAAAAAACTTCCCTGCTCTTGATTTCTCCGTCCAAACCCTTGCACAGAAGCCCTCCTCCAGACTTCACTGGTGAACCCTCCTCCAAATAGATCATGAAAACTGGAATTATACGATCAGTGTTCGGTAGGACAACAGTCACACTTCCTGCACCATGGAAACTACCTCCTCCCAACCACCATCCCTCATTTTTCCCTGCCTCACGCCGGGGCTGGTCTAGCCCCTGCCTCACGCCGGGGCTGGTCTAGCCCCTGCCTCACGCCGGGGCTGGTCTAGCCCCTGCCTCACGCCGGGGCTGGTCTAGCCCCTGCCTCACGCCGGGGCTGGTCTAGCCCCTGCCTCACGCCGGGGCTGGTCTAGCCCCTGCCTCACGCCGGGGCTGGTCTAGCCCCTGCCTCACGCCGGGGCTGGTCTAGCCCCTGCCTCACGCAGGGGCTGGTCTAGCCCCAGCCTCACGCCGGGGCTGGTCTAGCCCCAGCCTCACACCGGGGCTGGTCTAGCCCCTGCCTCACGCCGGGGCTGGTCTAGCCCCTACCTTACGCCGGGGCTGGTCTAGCCCCTGCCTCACGCCGTGGCTGGTCTAGCCCCTGCCTCACGCCGGGGCTGGTCTAGCCCCTGCCTTACACCGGGGCTGGTCTAGCCCCTGCCTCACGCCGGGGCTGGTCTAGCCCCTGCCTTACACCGGGGCTGGTCCACCAACTAGTCTCCGACAATCGTGTGGGTTTGCTCATGGGATTTATGTAAATTAATTAATTGAGCAGAGGCGAGGATCAGAAGGCAGGGCTTGTGTGTGTGTGTGTGTGTGCGTGTGTGTGCGTGTGTGTGCGTGTATGTGCGCGTGTGTGCGCGTGTGTGCGTGTGTGCGTGCGTGTGTATATATATATATATATATATATATATATATATATATATATATATATATATATATATATATATATATATATATATATATATATATATATATATATATACACTCACCTAATTGTGGTTGCAGGGGTCGAGACTCAACTCCTGGTCCCGCCTCTTCACTGATCGCTACTGGGTCCTCCCTCTCCCTGCTCCATGAGCTTTATCATACCTTGTCTTAAAACTATGTATGGTTCCTGCCTCCACTACATCATTTGCCGGACTGTCCTCTTCCTAACAACTATGTGGCTGAAGAAATACTTCCTAACATCCCTTTGACTCGTCTGAGTCTTCAGCTTCCAATTGTGACCCCTTGTTTCTGTGTCCCATCTCTGGAACATCCTGTCTCTGTCCACCTTGTCTATTCCACGCAGTATCATGTCTCCCTTGGCCCTCCTGTGTGTGTTTGTGTGTGTGTGTGTATGTGTGTGTGTGTGTGTGTGTATGTGGTGTGTGTGTGTGTGTGTGTTTGTGTACATGTGCGCCTACTGATTTGTGTGCTCATTTCACGACTTGTGTTTGCTGGGATCGAGACTTAGCTGCTGGCTCCGTCATCTTCCACCTGTGACCCTTTAATCCTTGTTATCTTAGTTCAAACAATCTGTCCTTATCAGTTCCTCTTAACATTTTGTGCTTATTAATAATGTATTGTTCCAGTCACGGTATTGTGTTTTTTTATTCTTTAATAATGTCTTCCTTTGTTCTTCTCTCATCTAAAGTTGTCAAGTTCAGTTCCTTCAACCTCTCCTCATAATACATTCCTCTTAGTTCTGTTACTAGCCTGGTTGGAGACTTTAGGACCTTTTCCAGTTTCTTCACGTGCTTGACCAAGTATGGGCTCGATGCTGGGGCCGCCACTCAGTGATTGGCCTAACATGAATTCAAGTTCCTGAATATTATCCTAAGGTTTGCTTATCTTGCATATGCCGCTGACGTCATACAGTGCACTTCTGGCGATATGCTTGGTGTTTTATTCACTCTCTGATATTAACAGTTTTTCTCCTCCCATGCTGTACTCTGTATCCGGTCTGCCCTCATCTTTTCTAAAGCGTATGACCTTGTATTTACGTTGGTTGAACTCGAGAAGCAACTTGTTTGACTACTACAGTCTCGTTAGGTCTCCCTGGAATTGATCAACGTCCTCTCCTGTTTTTTTTTTTTAGTTTTACATCAACAAACAGTGACACATAGGACTTAGTCCTCTCTGGTAACTCCCTAACCTGTATTAGGGACAATAGTGGTTAGGGATGGAGCGATACCAAATTTTTACCTGTACCGATACCCATATCGTTATCATCAAAATGGGCCTATACTTTGGTACTGCCCTAGTGGTGCTAGCACTGTTCCTTGCGGAACCCCACACGCTACTCTGTCTCGTTCATTCATTTCATGCCTTACTGTTATTCTCTGTCTTCTATCATTTAAGTACTCCTTGACCTAGTAGTGCACTCTTATCTTTTAACCTCTCTTGTTCTTCTAATCTCTGGTGCGGTACTGTATTAAATGTTTTTTCCTTAGTCCAAGGAAATAGAATTCAGCCAGTCATGTATTATTACTGTGACGTTATCGTAGAACTCCAGCAAATTCTCAAGACAGGATTTTCCATTCCTAAATTCCAGCTGGTTTTCTGTAAAGAATCTTGTCTCCAAGTTTCCCAATATTTTTTTTCCTTACTATCTTCTTCAGAACTTTTAACAGTATGAATGTTAGAGATATTGGGAGGCAGTTTATGGTGTCTTGTATGCCTCTTTTTTTTTTTTTTTATAAACAGGAACTATATTTGCTATTTTCCAATTATCTGGCATCTCTTCTGATTGGAGAAACTAGTTGACTACCTTTGTTATTGGTTCTTCTCTCAGCAACTATGGAGATATGTTGTCTAGTCGCAATGTTTTTGTTACATCCAGCTCTTGTAGTAATTTCATCACTTTTATTGTGGTGATACTCTCCGGCACCTGTTAGTCTGTTCTGCCGGCAGGTTTCCGCTTTCTTCTGGGAAGACTAATATGAATCCTTTGCCAAGCATTTCACATATTTTTTTTTTATCATTCTCTGTTAGCATCCCTTCTTACTTCCTCTGCCTTAACATTTTTTTTCTTTATAGTCATCTTTTTTCTTATGTAGCTCTATAATTTTCAAACTGTCTATTACATTTCATTCTTATTCTTCCATATTCATTTTTAGCTCTCCTTCTTATTTCTCGATTTTTTTGCAGTTTGATTTGCTTTATATTTTTCTAAGTAGTTCGCTTCTAATCTTGACATCTGTTTATTCTTGATCAAACCATTTGGGTTCTCTGTGTTTTTCCTGCTTCTTTATATTCGGGATGATTTTTTTTTTTTTTGCCTCTTGTCACTCTGCCTGTTGTTACCTCCATCATTTCTTGTACATTTCTGCCTTCCAATTTACTTTCTCATTCTACTTAAGCTCAGAAAAATTCTCATGCCATCAGTGTTCCTTCTTCTGTAGTCCCATTTTCTTTTAGTCGTTTCTTCTATTTTTCTTCGTTCCTCTTTCCACCAGGTACTCAAAGCTTTGCTTTACATGATCGTTGGCTCCCATTGATTCCCCATAATTTCCGCTATGTCATATTCATTTTGTGAGAAAACCAGGTGAAGCCTTGCTGGCTCGTCTCCTTCACTCTTGTTGTTTCCTTCTTGTTGTTTATAGTGCATCTATAAATTTCACTCTCCATGTTTCCGGTCCTCCAGGGTTCCAATTTTTCCTAGTACTAGACGTTTAGCTTTATTTCTTATTGCCATCTCTCTCACTGTTTCCAGTATGTAAATTATTGCCTTTATTATCATGCTTCTCCCTTGGTCTTCTATTGTTTGTTGGAGGATTATTTATCACTGTCACTATTACTTTTGTCTCTGGATAGTACCGTGCCTGATATATAACCCATGAACTCTCATGTTTCCTAGCTTCTTAAATCTTCAGTAATTTCTGACCATTAATGCAACCCCCCCTCCTTCTTTGTCCTTTACCTTCTCACTATTAGTAGCCCTCTGAAAATACCGCATTTGTCATTATCCTTGCGAGTTTTGTCTTTGTTATAGCTGCTATATCAAGATTTTCTTCAACTCTTTCTCGTATGATTTCTTATTATTACCTGAGAGATATCTGAAGGGCGTTTCCAGGGGTCAGTGACCCTGCAGTCTGGTCACAGACGAGGCCTCCCGGTGGATCAAGGTCTGATCAACCAAGCTGTTACTGCTGGCCATACAAACCACAACCCTGTTGGTCAGTGTGGGATGCAAAGAGTACATAACCTTTATTCGGCGCATGTACACACCCTCATTGAAAGGCTATCTCCCCAACCAGCGAACCAGCACTAGGGTCGAACGATGGGGCCCCATCGTTCGATCAGTACCCAGGTTCAACCAATGAGAAGATGGTTCTGGCAATCGTAGACGTGTTGTGGGCACCACCCGTCTGTCTACCCTTGTCATTTCCTTACCAGAGCTGGTTGAGCACGGTTGCCCATTCTGTCTCCAGGCTGTGTCTTGGCCTTGCCTAAACCGTGTTGTACACATACATTTTCCAACTGTATATAGTGTACATAGCTGTAAATATCCACATTGTTCTTGGTGAAGGAAAATATATTTCAAAGTCATTCAGCGGTGTTTGTTCTGCTCCTTGCTCCCCTTTACACCCAGGATAACAGGCCTTATGGTCCCTGGGTTGTAATAGTCAGGAACTGATTTAAGGAACTTATTAAGTTCGTTAAATTATGATTGATGAACTGAGCACATCGACACAAGGCTGAGGGACTGATTACCTCAAACTCCTCCTCATCTTCCACCATTCATCTTTGTACCAGACTGAGGAAGCCACTTGATGGTGAAATGTTTCCACAGTAAAGATTCCCAAATATTGCAAGTGTCTAATTCTTCAACTTGTCGGTTTTCTAAACTAATTACATCATATGATGTGAGTTTGTCTAATACAGATTTTTTGTTTTTATTTTAGGTAAGAAATGGATGTGAGTAGTGTAGATTGAGGCTTCACGTGCGAGCAGTGTACGATGGTAGGTGTCTGGAGAAGCGGAAGTACAGGCAGGGGGCGTCATGTAAGTGTTTACACTGTATGATGATAAGTCTTCTTTCACTGTAGCAGCAGAGTTTGTGGTTTACTTTAGTTATGATGGAGGTGTGGCACTGCCTGTCAGTCAGTGTCAGTTTCACAGTCAGCCATCAGCCTGGTCCCTGGACAAGGTATATATACTACAAGATGTATAGCTTTGTGTATATACAATTATAGTTGATTTTATCAGGGATTAATGTTTTCTTGATATTACCCTACAGGTGACTAGAAGGCTGAATGGGATTTAGGAAGAAACGTGAACAAGCAATACGACGTATTAGAAAACGTTTCGGTCCTGCGATCTGGATTGTTTCTTATATGTTAGAAGTAATCAAGGTCCCGTGACTAAAACGTTTTCTACTAATTATGTCCCAGTGTTTGCCTACGTGTTTATAAATCACTTGTTGGTCTCTGGTCTCAAGGTTTATGCCTGAGGCTTTAATAACTATGGGCATGCCAAGGTATGGGTATTGGTTGGTGCCTTCCGAGTTTGATGGTATCTTCTATCGATATCGGTATAAAAAAAGTTATCGTCCTATCACTGTTAATAAGCCAAGTGTAAAATGCAGGTAGGTGTGTCAACACTGTGGCTTGAGAGTTATGCCAAGAGCTTATAGGGTGGCACTATTGTGTGCCTCTCTCCGGCACTCGCGTTACCTTCCTGCCCACCATGACAAGTTTCTAACTTAATTTGCAAAGTTTGTTTTTCTTACTAGTACAGAAAGTGATTTTGTGTGCGAGGTTAATTAGTCAGGTGCAGGACAAGTTAGCAGGTGAGTTTGGGTGGGTAGTGATTAGGGAAGGGGTCCCCCTCCCCCCCTACCCAGACCAGGCCTCCCTGTTGCTGTCCTCTTCGATTAGACTGTTGGTGCCAGCAACATCCAGTTCAACGTGTGTATGCACCACAGCCCGGCTGATCAGGTATAGACTTGAAGAATTTATCAGGTTTTTCCTCTTGAAGGCTGCCAGGGATCTGCTGGTAATTTCCCTTACGCATGAAGGAATGACGTTAGTCTTTTTTTTTTTTTGAGTTTTCTCTCGGTGTATTTATTACTGCCCTACTTTTCAAGAAGGTATTTTGCACCGTCTGCTGGAGCCTCTTGCTTCATTCATTATGGACTGAGTGATTTTACTGTACAGGTTTGGGACCAGTCCCTCCAGGTATAGATTGTGATACACCTTTTTCGCCTGCGTTCCAGTTAGTACAGTTGAAGGAATTTCAAGCCTTCCCAGTAGTTCGGATGCTTGGCCGAATTTATACGAGCTGTGAAGGTTCCCTCTACTTTTTCCAGTACTGTAATTTATTCTGTGTTGAAGGGGGCCGGTAGCGAGGAGCAGTACTCCAGCCTGGAGAGAACAAGTGACTTGACGAGTATCAACATTGACACATCAGCTCTTTATTTTGAATGCTCTATATATCCAGCCTATCATTTTCCTTGTTTGTGATTCTTAATTGTGAGATCTGACATTGTCACTCCCAAGTCTCTCATAGAACTTCTGCACAATTTAATGATTTGAGTTATCTTGTACTATGTTTCACTCTTTAAGTTTTCAGTTTTTACATACAGGAGCAACTGAAATATGACTTCAATGAACATACTGATGTCAGTGGTCCAGCGGAGATTTGCTGTCTCCTCAGTGGAAGCCACTCTAGTATCAACAAAAGATGTTAGGGTACTATGATTTATGTCCCTATGTAGGATATAGGAATGAGAAAGAGAAATGGGGCGAATACTGTGTCTTGAGAAACGGCTTTTTCAATATGGCCGTCCCCGATTTCACTGTTTACCACTGCCTGTCCACTTTTCCAGTTATATATTTTGCACACATTTTGTGCGCAATCACACCGTAGTCATGCTTGCCAGTGTGTGGGCATGACTCTCCTATACACCAAGCGTGAGGGTAGTGGCCTCCCACACGTACACAGCGTGAGGGTGAGGGTAGTGGCCTGTTATGCAAAAATGTGGGATACCTGGAGGCTAGAGCCTTGTCTAAGGGGAAAGGTAAAAGTTACACTCATCTCAAGCATAAATAGGCCACCCAGGGCTATCCCAGTCAAAACAGAAAGCGCTAAACCAGCATTTGTTACTTCAATGGGTTGGTTAACAGAGGGTTAGGCAAAACTCCTAGTTAAGAAAATGTATCTATTTATTCAATATAACACTATATACACACTCTAGAAAACACTTTCATGTATCTCCCATCCTAACCGCCCACATAGCAGGCACAAGAAGCAGGCGGCTGGCGGTCCAGTAACCATAACACTAGGCCTAGTCAGCGCCAGGCCGACTCTACTCCAATACCAACCTCATTTCTTATTTCCTCACTCATCCCACAGCACCCTGACCATGTCAAGAGCCTAGGTGGGCATACAGGTAAGCCATAGAAGAGCCTATGGCTTGGGTTAGCTAAACAAAAGGAGTACACAACATACACAGCATCTCCGACGCCAGCCTCCCAACCAGGCTGACCCCACGTGACTGTCCCAAGCCGCCACGCTTACTCCGCGTACCCAAACACACTTGGAAAATAACTACCTAGAAGGATTTCTTTATAATTACAGTTAGAGTACTTTACAGTGCCCCCAAATGCACATTATGAATTATAAAATTATTCTTTACAATTATAACATTCATACTATTATGGCACACTTCTCCACTATATGTACATTACGATGTCATGCAGAACCCTGCATAACAGCCTCCCACATGCACACAGGGTGAGGGTGGTGGCCTCCCACATACACGCAGGATGAGGGTGCTGACCACCCACATACAGAGTGAGAGTGGTGCCCTCCCACATACACACAGGGTGAGGGTGGTGGCCTCCCACATACGCACAGGGTGAGGGTGATGGCCACCCACATGCACACAGCGTGAGGGCGATGGTGGCCGCACACAGTGAGGGGTCGCTCGCCCCCCCCTCACCGAGTGTCAGGGGGCTGGAAAATTATTGGTCTTAAAGCGCTGTGATTATTCTCTCTGGAACAGAGATGTCTGATAATATATTCATGGAAGATACTTGAGGGACTGGTTCCTTCAGCGGCACACTGTTGTAACAACTTATTAGGATGAAAGATATGGGAGAAAGTGTAGACTGAAAACCAGTCAAAACTAAGAGGACTCATGTGTACCATTACAGAACACTTGTGTCAGCGTCCGTTGCTATCATTAGAGAACACTGTTTCAACATAGTACCAGTAGATATCAGAAATATTGCTGAGACGAAGATAGAAGTTTCCAAGAAGCGGCATGTAGGTAGGTAGGTATAAAGTTTGTCCGGAAACAGGACAAGTGTTTCCTGACTCGGGTCCTAGTCATGTGATGACCCTTAGCTGGAGTTTTTGGTCATCTAACCGAGGGCTTCCGCTGGCTAACCGGTCCACCTCTTTAAAAGCCATGGTTATGATTATAACCATTAAGAGTAAACCATACCCCGGCCGGGATTGAACCCGCGGTCATAGTGTCTCAAAACTCCAGCCCGTCGCGTTCAATCCCGGCCGGGGTATGGTTTGTTTGCAATCGTGTCATTACGATTTCGTGAGTCATTAAGAGTAAGAAGTGGCTTTACGGTTTCCTGTTATAAGCACCGCATCAGCTGAGTTGTGATAGCTACATGGGTCTGCGAGCCACTAGGACACATCAAAGTCCTAAATTTGTACTCGCTGGAGCAGAGGAGAGACATGATAATATATATGTGCAAGGCACTTGAGGACCTAATACCAAAGCTGCACACTGCCATAACAGAATACTGGAGTGAGAGATGAGAATGTGTCGAGTAAACCCAGTGAAAATTAGGGGCGCCGTGGACACAATAAGAGAGCATTGTATTGTTCCTGGGCCCAGAGTATTCAACACTTTACCAAAAGATATCAGAAACACTGCTGGAATACGTCTTTAAGAGGAAACTTGACAAATACTTTCTCCAAATGCCAGATTAAACAGGCTGTGTGGTATATATTAGCCAATGGGTGGCTAGAAACAAAAGCCAGGTTAAACAGACAAGCCTGGCTCAGGGTCAGGCTTCGGGAGTAGGGGGAAAAACTCTTGAAACCCATCAAAGGTATATCAAAAGTAGCCTCATTGACCAAGCAGTTAACAGGGAAGCCTGGCCTCAGACCGGGCTACGTGGGTAGAAGAGCCCACAAGCATAGGAAAAGCCTTCACCACCTGTCTGATATTGTTTCCCTGCACCATCTGCTTGGCATGGCCCTCTACACCACCTGCCTGGCGTGGGCCCCCCTGCACCACCTACCTGGAGTGGCCCCCATGCACCACCTGCCTGGGGCCGTAACAACCAAGCTGGCTCATTACCACAGGTGTTAAGCCGCACTTAACCACTTACCAAGTGATCCTCTCACGCCCAGCAAAACTGCACCTTTTCATAAAGGGAGTTTACTCAAGTGGCAAGAGGAAGAGGTGGTGGTTGAACCAAGTGGTGTTGTGTGGGTGTTGTGATGTGGGTGTTGTGATGCAGGTGTTGGGATGAAGGTGTTGGGATGAGTATTGTGGTGTGGGTGTTGTGATGCAGTTGTTGGGATGTAGGTGTTGGGATGAGTATTGTGGTGTGGGTGTTGTGATGCAGGTGTTGGGATGAGTATTGTGATGTGGGTGTTGTGATGCAGGTGTTGGGAAGTAGGTGTTGGTATGAGTATTGTGATGTGGGTGTTGTGATGCAGGTGTTGGGATGTAGGTGTTGGGATGAGTATTGTGATGTGGGTGTTGGGATGTAGGTGTTGGGATGTAGGTGTTGGGATGAGTATTGTGATGTGGGTGTAGTAACACAACCTGTAAAGTATATCAATCTCTAGTGGGGAACCATGTGAAGTGCTATCTTACAGTCCAGGAAAATGCAGGTTACTCATGCCAGTCTTTCGTGCTGTATTTGAGAAATTGTCATGGATGTATGGTAGTTTAGTGAGACAACATCTCTCGGTCGTGATAAAGCCCAGCTTCTCCAGGTGCTTCGGTAACCTCTACATACATAAGCTTTTTGATAAGACTTTTTATTATTACAACTTCGTGGTAGCCTTCCTGGCCCACTCAACCAGAAGAAAGTCAGGTGAAAATCTGAACTGGGCTTCCCAAAGTCTTTGCAACTTTTTTACAAAAATTTTGAGACACTTAAGGTTCTACCATGTCCATTAGAATAATTACATCCCGGCCAATTTGCATAGTATATGAGGTGTCTTTGTCGGGTGTGAGCGCACGTCTGCGCCCGCTGCGGCCCTCTCCTCCACGATATAATGTTATCAAACTCTCATTCTCCTTCTTACCGCTAGCTCTTTCTGCCTTGCCAACCACCCTTGCCTCCAGGGCTGAGGAGGGCGTGAAGGAAGAGGTCTTAGGGAGGAGGGGGAAAGAAAGGGAGGATTAGAGAGGGAGGTGATAATGCTGGATATAAGGAGAGGAGGAGGAGGGAGGTAAGAGATTATAGTGAGTGAGGAGAGGCTTACCCTTGAACATTTATTAAAGAGATTGAGGTGGTATGTGTAATGGTTGTTGGGGAGGGACATGTTGGTGCACTAAGTTGGTACCACGACGCCTTGCACCACCACCACAGTGGTGAGGAACACGTTGTGTACACCACAGTGGTGAGGGACGGGTTCAGTTTACACACAGGGGTAAGAGACGGGTACGGTCTACACACAGGGGTGAGGGACGGGTACAGTGTACACACAGGGGTGAGAGACGTGTACGGTCTACACACAGGGGTGAGGGACGGGTTCAGTGTACACACAGGGGTGAGGGACGGGTTCAGTGTACACACGGGTGAGGGACGGGTTCAGTGTACACACGGGTGAGAGACGGGTACAGTGTACACACAGGGGTGAGGGACGGGTACAATGTACACACAATGGTGAGGGACGGGTACAGTGAACACACAGGGGTGAGGCACGGGTGCGGTCTACACATAATGGTGAGGGACGGGTACAGTGTAAACACAGGGGTGAGGGGCGGGTACACTGTACACACGGGTGAGGAACGGGTACAGTGTACACAAAGGGGTGAGGGGTGAAGTTAAAGGACTCATACAGGATCCATGAGAGACAAGAGGAGCTAAAAGTGATTAATGAAATTGAAATTCGAAATATTTCTTTTCATACGCCAAAAACAAGTCAAAAACCACTTCTAGTATAGGGCCCCTGCCCAGACAAGATGGATCCTACACAGACGACAACAAAGAAATGAGCGAGATACTGAAATTGCAGTATGACTCAGTGTTCAGTGAGCCACTAACCAGTTTAAAGATAGATGAATCAAACAATTTTTTCATGAATGAGTCTCAAAACCCTGCCAATGTAGGCCAGATTTATGACATAACTCTAACTCCACTAGACTTTGAGAAAGCCATCGACGACATGCGCATGCACTCAGCCCCAGGCCCAGACTCGTGGAACTCTGTGTTCATTAAAAACTGCAAGAAACCCCTTTCACGGGCCCTAAGTATGCTATGGAGAAGGAGCTTAGACACAGGCGAGATTCCGGTCATTAAAAACAACAGATATAGCCCCACTCCATAACGGTGGCAGCAAAGCAGTAGCTAAGAACTATAGACCAATAGCTTTAACGTCCCACATCATAAAAATATTTAAAAGAGTTCTAAGAAACAGGATAGCAAACCACCTTTACTCCCAAAAATTGCACAACCCAGGGCAACATGGTTTCAGAGTTGCGAAAGGCAGGAGCAGGTCGCTCCTGCCTTTCGCAACTGCTTGACCGCTATGATACGGTCCTAGATGCACTGGAAAACAAACAAAATGCGGATGTAGTATACACAGACTTTGCAAAAGCCTTTGACAAGTGCGACCATGGTGTAATAGCACACAAAATGCGTGCTAAAGGGATAACCGGCAAAGTAGGCAGATGGATCTTCAACTTTCTAACCAATCGCACACAAAGAGTAGTGGTAAACAGAGTTAAATCAGATGCTGCCATAGTGAAGAGCTCTGTCCCACAAGGCACAGTACTCGCACCTATCCTGTTCCTTATTCTCATATCAGACATAGAGATGTAAACCACAGCGCTGTATCATCTTTTGCAGACGATACTAGGATCTGCATGAGAGTGTCATCCATTGAGGACACTTAACCTCCAAGAAGATATAAACCAAGTTTTCCAATGGGCAACGGAGAACAATATGATGTTCAATGAAGACAAATTCCAACTACTCCGTTATGGAAAACTGGAGGAAATAATAACTAGAACTGAGTATACTACAAACCCCAATCACACAATAGAGAGGAAAAGTAATGTGAGAGATCTGGGGGTGGTAATGTCAGAGGATCTCACCTTCAAGGATCACAACAATGCCACTATCACATCTGCTAGGAAACTGATAGGATGAATAATGGGAACATTCAAGACAAGAGATGCTAAGACAATGATGATCCTTTTTAAATCACTTATTCTTTCTAGGCTGGAATACTGCTGTACATTAACATTCCCATTCAAGGCAGGTGAAATTGCAGAGCTAGAGAATGTACAGAGAACCTTTACTGCACGTATAAGTTCCATCAAACACCTTAACTACTGGGAGCGCCTGGAAGCACTTGACTTGTACTCACTAGAGCGCAGGCGAGAGAGAGATATCATAATCTACACCTGGAAGATTCTGGAGGGACTGGTCCCTAATATGCACACAGCAATCACTCCATACGAAAGCCAAAGACTTGGCAGGCGATGCAACATACCCCCAGTGAAAAGTAGGGGCGTCACTGGTACACTAAGAGAAAACACAGTAAGTGTCCGGGGCCCAAGACTGTTCAACAGCCTCCCACCAGCAATAAGGGGCATTACGGGTAGACCCCTGGTTGTCTTCAAGAGGGAGCGGGACAGATACCTAAAGACGGTGCCGGATCAGCCGGGCTGTGGTTCGTACGTTGGATTACGTGCGGCCAGCAGTAATCGTTGATCAGGCCCTGATCCACCGGGAGGCCTGGTCGTGGACCGGGCCGCGGGGACGTTGATCCCCGGAATTCCCTACAGGTAGACTCCAGGTAGGGTTGAGGGACGGGTACAGTGTACACCCCACAAGGTTGAGGGACGGATGAGTGTACACCACACAGGGGTGAGGGACGGGTACAGTGTACACACAATGGTGAGGGACGGGTGCAGTCTACAAACAATGGTGAGGGACGGGTACAGTGTACACACGGGTGAGGGACGGGTACAGTGTAAACACAGGGGTGAGGGACAGGTGTAGTGTACACACAAGGGTGAGGGACGGGTACAGTGTACACACAGGGATTTGGGACGGGTACAGTGTACACAGGGGTGAGGGACGGGTACAGTGTACACATAGGGGTGAGGGACGGGTACAGTGTACACAACACAGGGGTGAGGGACAGGTACAATATACACACAGGGGTGAGGGATGGGTACAATGTACACACAGGGGTGAGAGACGGGTGCAGTCTACACACAATGGTGAGGGACGGGTACAGTGTACACACGGGTGAGGGGCGGGTACAGAGTACACACGGGTGAGGGGCGGGTACAGTGTACACACGGGTGAGGGACGGGTACAGTGTTCACACAGGGGTGAGGGACGGGTACAGTGTAAACACAGGGGTGAGGGACGGGTGTAGTGTACACACAAGGGTGAGGGACGGGTACAGTGTACACACAGGGGTGAGGGACGGGTACAGTGTAAACACAGGGGTGAGAGACGTGTACAGTGTACGCACAGGGGTGAGATACGGGTACAGTGTACACACGGATTTGGGACGGGTACAGTGTACACATAGGGGTGAGGGACGGGTATAGTGTACACACAGGGGTGAGGGACGGGTGCAGTGTACACACAGGGGTGAGGGACGGGTACAGTGTACACATAGGGGTGAAGGATGGATACAGTGTACGCACAGAGGTGAGGGACGGGTGCAGTGTACACACAGGGGTGAGGGACGGGTACAGTGTACACACAGGGGTGAGGGACGGGTACAGTGTACACACAGGGGTAAAGGACGGGTACAGTGTAAACACAGGGGTGAGGGACGGGTACAGTGTACGCACAGGGGTGAGATACGGGTACTTTGTACGCACAGGGTTGAGGGACGGGTACCGTGTACACACTGGTGAGGGACGGGTACAGTGTACACACAGGGGTGAGGGACGGGTACAGTGTACACACAGGGGTGAGGGACGGGTACAGTGTACACACAGGGGTGAACGACGGGTACAGTGTACACACAGTGGTGAGGGACGGGTACAGTATACACACAGGGGTGAGGAACGGGTACAGCGTGCACACACTGGTGAGGCACGGGTACAGTGTACACACAAGGGTGAGAAACCGGTACAGTGTACACCCATCGGTGAGGGGCGGGTACAGTGTACACCACACAGGGGTGAGGGATGGGTACAGTGTACACAGGGGTGATCGACGTGTACAGTGTACACATAGGGGTGAGGAACGGGTACAGTGTACACACAGGGGTGAGGGACGGGTAGAGTGTACACACATGCGTGAGGGACGGGTACAGTGTACACACAGGGGTGAGGGATGGATGCACTGTACACCACACACAGGGGAGGGACGGGTGCAGTGTACACCCAGGGGTGAGGGACGGGGGCAGTGTACACCACACACGGGTGAGGGACAGGTGCAGTGTACACACAGGGGTGAGGGACGGGTACAGTGTACACTACACAGGGGCGAGGAATGGGTACAGTGTACACACAGGGGTGAGGGATGGGTACAGTGTACACACAGGGGTGAGGGACGGGTACAGTGTGCACACAGGGGTAAGGGACGGGTACAGTGTACATAGAGGTGAGGGATGGGTGCAGTGTACACACAGATGAGGGACGGGTACAGTGTACACACAGGGGTGAGGGATGGGTGCAGTGTACACCACACAGGGGTGAGGGACGGGTACAGTGTACACACAGGGGTGAGAGATGGGTGCAGTGTACACACACAGGTGAGGGACTGGTACAGTGTACACACAGGGGTGAGGGATGGGTGCAGTGTACACCACACGGGTGAGGGACGCGTACGGTGTACACACGGGTGATCGACGGGTGCGGTGTACATACAGGGGTGAGGGATAGGTATAGTGTACACACAGGGGTGAGGGACGGGTACAATGTACACGCAGGGGCGAGGGACGGGTACAGTGTACACACAGGGGTGAGGGACGGGTGTAGTGTACACACAGGGGTGAGGGATAGGTATAGTGTACACAGGGGTGAGGTACGGGTACAATGTACACACAGGGGCGAAGGACGGATGCAGTGTACACACAGGGGTGATGGACGGGTACTGTGTACACCACACAGGGGTGAGGGTCGGGTACAGTGTACACCACACAGGGGTGAGGGACGGGTACTGTGTACACCACACAGGGGTGAGGGACGGGTTCAGTGTACACCACATAGGGGTGAGGAACGGTACAGTGTACAGACAGGGGTGAGGGACGGGGGTACAGTGTACAGACAGGGGTGAGGGACGGGTACAGTGTGCATCACACAGGGGTGAGGGACGAGTACAGTGTGCACCACACAGAGGTGAGGGACGGGTGCAGTGTGCACCACAGTGGGGTGAGGGACGAGTACAGTGTACACCACACAGAGGTGATGGACGGGTACACCACACAGGGGTGAGGGACGGGTACACCACACAGGGGTGAGGGACGGGTACACCACACAGGGGTGAGGGACGGGTACAGTGTACACCACACAGGGGTGAGGGACGGGTAGTGTGTACACCACACAGGGGCGAGGGACGCGTTCAGTGTACACTACACATTGGTGAGAGACGGGTACAGTGTACACCACACGGGTGAGGGACTGGTACAGTGTACACACAGGGGTGAGGGACGGGTACAGTGTACACCACACAGAGGAGAGACGAGTGCAGTGTACACCACACAGGGGTGAGGGACGGGTACAGTGTACACACAGGGGTGAGGGACGGGTACAGTGTACACCACACAGGGGTGAGGGACGGGTACATTGTACACACAGGGGTGAGGGACGGGTACATTGTACACTACACAGGGGTGAGGGACGGGTACAGTGTACACACAGGGGTGAGGGACGGGTACATTGTACACCACACAGGGGTGAGGGACGGGTACACCACACAGGGGTGAGGGACGGGTACAGTGTACACCCACCAAGGCAGGGTGGCCCGAAAAAGAAAAACTTTCACCATCATTCACTCCATCACTGTCTTGCCAGAAGGGTGCTTTACACTATAGTTTTTAAACTGCAACATTAACACCCCTCCTTCAGAGTGCAGGCACTGTACTTCCCATCTCCAGGTAATAAAACAAAAAACAAAAAAAATCCCTAAAGTCAGTACCTGACCAGCCGGGCTGTGATTCGTATGTCAGCTTGGGTGCGGCCAGCAGTAACAGCCTGGTTGATCAGTCCCTGATCCACCACGAGGTCTGGTCTCAGACCGGGCCGCAGGGGCATTGACCTCTGAAACCCTCTCCAGGTATACTCCAGGTATACACAGGGGTGAGGGACGGGTTTTTTCAGAACATACAGATATAACCACTACCTCCCTCGCGACATCCAACCGATTTTGAATTTTTACCTGGTGGTGGGAGAGTACTGGGCAGTGTACTGGGCAGCTGTACTCGTCCTGTGAGTCAACCTATCTCATCTTAACACAACATTGCAACCCAAACTTTTGACACGCTGTTAACCACACCAGCCTCATCTTGAGCTGTTCAGTATTACTGTTATGTAATTGTCTGAGCATGTCAATCTGTAATACAAGGTGCAGTACAAGAGTAAGTGGTGTAGTACATGCGTAAGTGGTGTAGTAAAAAGGGTAAGTGTTGTAGTACAAGGGTAAGTGGTGTAGTACAAGGGTAAGTGGTAAAGTACAAGGGTAATTGGTGTAGTACAAGGGTAAGTGGTGTAGTACAAGGGTAAGTGGTTTACAAGGGTAAGTGATGTAGTACAAGGGTAAATGGTGTAGTACAAGGGCAAGTGGTGCAATACAAGTGTAAGTAGTGTAGTATAAAAGTGGTATAATACAAGGGTAAGTGGTATAATACAGAAGTAACACACGAGAGGGGTGGGTTGATTGCATTTTCTTGGACTACAAGGCCTTCGACACAGTTCCTCACAAGATATTAGTGTAGAAGCTAGAGGATCAGGCACGTATAACAGGAAGGGCACTGCAATGGATCAGATAATGCCTGACAGGGGGGCAACCAGTCATGGTACGTGATGAGGTATCACAGATGGCGCCTGTGACGAGCGGGGTCTCACAGGGGTGAATCCTAGGGCCAGTGCTATTTTTGGTACATGTGAATGACATGATGGAAGGGAGACTCAGAAATGTCCCTGTTCGCAGATGATGTCAAGTTAATGAGGAGAATTAATCAGATGAGGATCAGGCAGGACTACAAAGAGACCTGGACAGGCTGGACGCGTGGTCCAACTGGCTCCTCGAATTTAACCCCGCCAATTGCAAAGTCATGAAGATCGGAGAAGGGCAAAGAAGACCGCAGACAGAGTATAGGCTAGGCGGCCAAAGACTACAAACCTCACTGAAGGAGAAAGATCTTGGGGTGAGTATAATACCGAGCATGTCTCCGGAAGCACACATCAACCAGATAACTCCTGCAGCATATGGGCTCCTGGCAAACCTGAGAATAGCGTTCCGATACCTCAGTAAGGAATCGTTCAAAACTCTGTATACCGTGTACGTTAGGACCATACTGGAGTATGCAGCACCAGTTTGGAACCCACACCTGGGTGTGGGTTGCAAAGGTTTGCAACAAGGCTAGTTCTAGAGCTAAGGGGAATGTCCTATGAAGAAAGGTTAAGGAAAATCGGCCTGACAACACTGGAGGACAGGAGGGATAGGGAAGACATGATAACGACATGCAAAATACTGAGAGGAATAGATAAAATGGACAGAGACAGGATATTCCAGAGAGGGGACACAAAAACAAGGGCTCTCAGTCATAGAGTTGTCAGGAAGTGGAATAGCCTTGCAAGTGGTATGATAAAGCTCATGGAGCAGGGAGAGAGAGAAGACTTAGTAACGACCAGTGAAGAGGTGGGGCCAGAAGCTGAGTCTCGACCCCTGCAACCACAATTAGGTGAGTACAATTAGGGGAGCACACACACACACACACACACACACACACACACACACACACACACACACACACACACACACACACGTGTGTGTTATTCACATTAACAGTAATTGCAAGAATGAACGTGAGTGTCCAAACCAGAGTAGTTCTGACAACAACAACCTAGGAACATCAGAGAGAAAGAAAGGGACAGAGGAAAAAAAAGGAAGAAAAGAGAACAGAGAAAAAGGGGATGGATAAATGGAAATGGAAGGAAATAAGGAGGAAAGAGAAACGAACACTGATGTGTAAGTACGTATATGTATGTATGTATGTATGTATGTATGTATGTATGTATGTATGTATGTATAAGGTGAGAGGCAGGTTCATGAACACACCTGGCGGCTCCTAGTTAGTCGCTGATACCTAGTTACTCACTGATACCTAGTCACTGATACCTAGTCACTGATACCTAGTTAGTCACTGGTACCTAGTTAGTCGCTGATACCTACTTAGTCGCTGGCACCTTGTTAGTTGCTGGCACCCTGTTAATTGCTGGCACCCTGTTAGTTGCTGGCACCCTGTTTCTGGCACCCTGTTAATTGCAGGCACCCTGCTAATTGCTGGCACCCTGTTGCAGGCACCCTGTTGCTGGCACCTTTAGTTGCAGGCACCCTGTTGCTGGCACCCTGTTGCTGGCACCTTGCTAGTCGTTGGCACCCTGTTGCTGGCACCTTGTTAGTTGCTGGCACCTTGGTAGTTACTGGCACCTTGTTAGTTACTGGCACCCTGTTGCAGGCATCCCGTTAGTTGCAGTCACCTTGTTAGTCCCTGGCACCTTGTTACACCGCCTCACTCCAATTATCTAAAGGCTGCCACAGGCAGCTCAGGAAGCCTTGTGTATTGTGTATATACACAGAGTTTAATTCATATGTCAGTGTACAGGAGAATATCAACCTTAATGACCCATGTGTACTAGTGCATCGTAGCCGCTAGGAAGGTGGGTCAGAGGTAGTAGTTGTGGTAGTAGGTTGGTTGACATTAAGCTGCATGAGGGTACGACCCTCCTTATCGTATGTACGTTTAGTCTAGTCCTGCTGATCTTCTCTTTACCATTGTATACGGAAGGTTTACCTGAAGGCGGTTCCGGGGTGTCAACGCCCCTCGGCCTGGTTCCAGACCAGATGTCCCGGTGGATCATGGCCTGATCAACTAGGCTTTTACTTCTAGCTCCACGCAGTCCTACGCATTACAGCCTTGCTAAAGGGGAAATGTTATGTGGAACTTATCTAGTTCCCCTTATGTATGTTAAGAAAGATATTTAGTAAATCATTCAAAGTTCTGTTTGCATTCAACCTACATTTATTTTTACTTTCCGTGTGTTTCTTAATAGCTCTTGGTTCTGTAATATTTCCTTTCCAGTTTATGTCTACTTTGAGTCTGGGCTCCTGGAGCGATGCTTCAAGGAATCAATTACAGATCACAACAGCTACTGTAAGACTGCTTGTGAGTTTTAGGAGGAACGGGTCTGATTGAAGAGTGTGTAAGGGTAACTCACGGCACTGCCCACTGTGATCTTGAATCTGAAGAGAAGGTGACAATCACTCTGGCCCACTACATACACTACAATTAGACAAAAAAACACAGGTATTACTCTCATTGTTACCTTTTCAGTATTTATTTCCACTAGCGTAACCGGCAACATCGCTTTGGTAGTCCTCTAGTGAAAGGTTGAGTGCTTTCTTTAATTACTGACTTCAATAGTTCGTCGTATTCGCTTAGTTTTCCACAGTTAAAAGACAGTAAACTATGCGGCATCTTGGGTATCAGATTAGATTAGTTAAGGTGCGGTTTGTCAGGTAACAGGGCAAGTGTTCCCTGACTCGGGTCTTAGTCATATGATGACCCGCAGCTGGAGCTTTTGGTCATCCGATCGAGGTCTTCCGCTGGCTTACCGGTCCACCCTGTTAAAAATTATGGTTATGATTATAATCATAAGATTATTTTGGGCCTCGGAATCAACATGGCGTCTTGAGCATCCGCATCACTTATTCTCCATTCCATCTTCTTCACGTCATTTAAATGTTGACAGTCCATTTTTTTTAAGCTGATGGAGATTGTTTTAACTTGGTGTGATAGCACTGGTGTTGTGTTTGTTCATTCTTGTATTGCAGGTCTTGTTGCGAGGTTTCGCTTTCGGAGTTCTTATGTTTGATCGTAGTTGCTACTAACAAGACGGCTGTCCAATCTCACATTTCATAACTCTTATCTCACAACCAAGAGCTCTGAGTGATCTCACAAGTCTTAGCATATATCTAACACCTTTCTTTTGTGCTCTTCAAGTTATTCAGTTCTTTCTCGGACTGTGTTAAAGACCTGGATGTACTGATAAACTCCCTCCACAGTGTTAGAGTGGAGTCAATAGTTGGCAATAATACTGACGTGATAACGTATCTGTGTGTGTGTGTGTGTGTGTATACTCACCTAGTTGTGGTTGCAGGGGTCGATTCATAGCTCCTGGTCCCGCCTCTTCACTGGTCGCTACTGGGTCACTCTCCTAGCACCATGAGCTTTATCATACCTCTGCTTAAAGCTATGAATGGATCCTGCCTCCACTACATTGCTTCCCAAACTATTCCACTTCCTGACTACTCTGTGACTGAAGAAATACTTCCTAACATCCCTGTGATTCATCTGAGTCTTCAATTTCCAACTGTGTCCCCTTGGAACATTCTGTCTCTGTCCACCTTGTTATTTCCTCTCAGTATTGTATATGTCGTTATCATCTCTCCTGTCTTCCAGTGTCGTCAGGTCGATTTCCCTTAACCTCTCCTCGTAGGACATACACCTTAGCTCTGAGACTAGTCTTGTTGCAAACCTTTGCACTTTCTCTAGTTTCTTTACGTGCTTGGCTAGATGTGGGTTCCAAACTGGTGCCGCATACTCCAATATGGGCCTAACGTACACAGTGTACAGGGTCCTGAACGATTCCTTATTAAGATGGCGGAATGCTGTTCTAGGGTTTGCTAGGGGCCCATATTCTGCAGCAGTTATTTGAGTGAGGTTTGTAGTCTCTGGCCCCCTAGACTGTACTCCGTCTGCGGTCTTCTTTGCCCTTCCACAATCTTCGTGACTTTTCACTTTGTGGGGCTGAACTCCAGGAGTCAATTGCTGGACCAGGCCTGCAGCCTCTCCAGATCCCTTTGTAGTTCTTCCTGGTCCTCGTCCGATTGAATTTTTCTCATTAACTTCACATTATCTGCAAACAGGGACACTTCGGAGTCTATTCCTTCCATCATGCCGTTCACAAATACCAGAAACAGCAACGGTCCTAGGACTGACCCCTGTGGAACCCCACTCGTCACAGGTGCCCACTCTGACACCTCGCCGCGTACCATGACTCCCTGCTGTCTTCCTGACAGGTATTCCCTGATCCATTATAGTGCCTTCCCTGTTATCCCTGCTTGGTCCTCCAGTTTTTGCACTAATGTCTTATGTGGAACTGTGTCAAACGCCTTCTTACTGTCCAAGAAAATGTAGTCTACTCACCCCTCTCTCTCTTGTCTTACTGCTGTCACCCTGTCATAGAACTCCAGTAGGTTTGTGACGCAGGATTTGCCGTCCCTGAAACCGTGCTGACTGTTGTTGATAAACTCATTCCTTTCTAGGTGTTCCACCACTCTTCTCCTGGTAATCTTCTCCATGACTTTGCATACTACACATGTCAGTGTCACTGGTCTATAGTTTAGTGCTTCTTGTCTATCTCATTTTTTAAAATTTGGGACTACATTTGCTGTCTTCCATACCTCAGGTAACCTCCCTGTTTCGATAGATGTGTTGAATATTGTTGTTAGGGGTACACATAGCGCCTCTGCACCCTCTCTTGGAACCCGTGGAGAGAGGTGTGTGTTGTGCAAAATAGGTAAAATGGGTCAGTTGGCAAGATATATATTTTTTTTCATTTATGTTAATGTAAAAATTAATAATTTTGTACCTAAAGGACCTTAGAAAGCTTACATAACCTTATTAAACAAGCGCAATTTAATTTAGCCTAATCCAACTAAATATATTTTAGATAAGTTTATAATAATTTGATAATAAACAAACACAATTAAATATATTTATTTCGTTATGCTCAGAATGATTTTTGCGAAATTATTGCAAACATAAATTTTCGCTTGCCTTATTTGATAAGAGTGTTGCTGTTTAAGCCAAAATAGCAAGTTTTACTTATTCGGTACAACACACACACACACACACACACACACACACACACACACACACACACACACTAGTACTGGGTAGGGTTGCTCCTTTGTTTCCAGGACAATCTGAATTCTCCGTGGCATGGATGCAAGAAGGTGCTGGAAACATCCCTTAGAGATTATGGTCCATGATGACATGATAGATTCATGGAGTTGCTGCAGATTTGTCGGCTGTACAATGATGCGAATGTCCCATTCCACTATATCCCAAAGGTTAACGCCAAATTCTGACTCCTAACCATCTGCATGTAGCAGAAATCACGATTCGTCAGACCAGGCGACGTTTTTCAAATAAACTGTCCAGTTTTGGTTAGCCAGTTCAGACTGACAGGGGTAGAACCTGGTGCGGCCTACTGTTGTTTCTCATTCACTTTAAGGTTCGATGTGTTGTGTGTTCAGAGATGCTTTTCTTCATACCACTGTTGCCGCCTGTGATTATTTGAGTTTCTATCGCTTCCCCGTCAGCTTGAACCAGTCCAGCCATTCTCTTGTGACTTTTCTCATTAACAAGGCGTTTTCACCCACGGAACTGCCACTAACTGGATGTTTTGTGTTTATCACACCATTCTCTGTTAACTCTAGAGACTGTTGTGTGTGAAAATCCCAGGAGTTCAGCAGTTTTTTGAGATACTTAAACCAGCCCGTCTGGCACCAACAATCATTCCATGGTCAGAGTCACTTGGATTGCATTTCTTCTCTATTCTGCTGTTCGATCTGAATAGTAACTGAACCTCAGTGTTCGGTCTGAACAACAACCGAACCTCTTGGCCATGTCTGCAGGCTTTTGTGCATTGAGGTTCTGCTACGTGATTGGCTGATTAAATATATTTATTAGCGAGCAGGTGTACCTAACAAAGTGGCCACTGAGTGTGTGTGTGTGTATGTGTGTATGTATGTATGCCTCCAGTGTTTCCACACACAGTATCTCCCTCCCCCACTCCCTCTTTCTGTTCCTTTCCCTCCCTCCTCTTCTCTCCTCTCCTCTCCCGGAGTGTTAAGAATGCACCTCTAAAATTATGATCCATCGCTTTTTTATTTTTTCCTGAGGAAGCGTCGAGTGTCGAGGGTATCATCCTTCCTCATTACTATGACCCCCCCCATCCCCGTCCCCCACCCCCACCCTTACCCTCACCCACGAGGATGTGCCTCCCTCATGTGTTATTCTCTAATGATACAGCCTCCCTCATCCTTGTGTCATCTTGTAGTGATACAGCCTCCCTCATCCTTGTGTCATCTTGTAGTGATACAGCCTCCCTCATCCTTGTGTCATCTTGTAGTGATACAGCCTCCCTCATCCTTGTGTCATCTTGTAGTGACGCAGCCTCCCTCATCCTTGTGTCATCTTGTAGTGATGCAGCCTCCCTCATTCTTGTGTCATCTTGTAGTGATACAGCCTCCCTCATCCTTGTGTCATCTTGTAGTGATATAGCCTCCCTCATCCTTGTGTCATCTTGTAGTGATACAGCCTCCCTCATCCTTGTGTCATCTTGTAGTGACGCAGCCTCCCTCATCCTTGTGTCATCTTGTAGTGATACAGCCTCCCTCACCCTTGTGTCATCTTGTAGTGATACAGCCTCCCTCATCCTTGTGTCATCTTGTAGTGATACAGCCTCCCTCATCCTTGTGTCATCTTGTAGTGATACAGCCTCCCTCATCCTTGTGTCATCTTGTAGTGATGCAGCCTCCCTCATCCTTGTGTCATCTTGTAGTGATACAGCCTCCCTCATCCTTGTGTCATCTTGTAGTGATACAGCCTCCCTCATCCTTGTGTCATCTTGTAGTGACGCAGCCTCCCTCATCCTTGTGTCATCTTGTAGTGATACATCCTCCCTCATCCTTGTGTCATCTTGTAGTGATACATCCTCCCTCATCCTTGTGTCATCTTGTAGTGATACAGCCTCCCTCATCCTTGTGTCATCTTGTAGTGATACAGCCTCCCTCATCCTTGTGTCATCTTGTGATGCAGCCTCCCTCATCCTTGTGTCATCTTGTAGTGATACAGCCTCCCTCATCCTTGTGTCATCTTGTAGTGATATAGCCTCCCTCATCCTTGTGGTAGTGATACAGCCTCCCTCATCCTTTTGTCATCTTGTGATATAGCCTCCCTCATCCTTGTGTCATCTTGTAGTGATACAGCCTCCCTCATCCTTGTGTCATCTTGTAGTGACGCAGCCTCCCTCATCCTTGTGTCATCATGTAGTGATACAGCCTCCCTCATCCTTGTGTCATCTTGTAGTGACGCAGCCTCCCTCATCCTTGTGTCATCTTGTAGTGACGCAGCCTCCCTCATCCTTGTGTCATCTTGTAGTGATACAGCCTCCCTCATCCTTGTGTCATCTTGTAGTGATACAGCCTCCCTCATCCTTGTGTCATCTTGTAGTGACGCAGCCTCCCTCATCCTTGTGTCATCTTGTAGTGATACTGCCTCCCTCATCCTTGTGTCATCTTGTAGTGACGCAGCCTCCCTCATCCTTGTGTCATCTTGTAGTGACGCAGCCTCCCTCATCCTTGTGTCATCTTGCAGTGACGCAGCCTCCCTCATCCTTGTGTTATCTTGTAGTGACGCAGCCTCCCTCATCCTTGTGTCATCTTGTAGTGACGCAGCCTCCCTCATCCTTGTGTCATCTTGTAGTGACGCAGCCTCCCTCATCCTTGTGTCATCTTGTAGTGACGCAGCCTCCCTCATCCTTGTGTCTTCTTGTAGTGACGCAGCCTCCCTCATCCTTGTGTCATCTTGTAGTGATACAGCCTCCCTCATCCTTGTGTCATCTTGTAGTGACACAGCCTCCCTCATCCTTGTGTCATCTTGTAGTGATACAGCCTCCCTCATCCTTGTGTCATCTTGTAGTGGCGCAGCCTCCCTCATCCTTGTGTCATCTTGTAGTGATACAGCCTCCCTCATCCTTGTGTCATCTTGTAGTGACGCAGCCTCCCTCATCCTTGTGTCATCTTGTAGTGACGCAGCCTCCCTCATCCTTGTGTCATCTTGTAGTGACGCAGCCTCCCTCATCCTTGTGTCATCTTGTAGTGATACAGCCTCCCTCATCCTTGTGTCATCTTGTAGTGACGCAGCCTCCCTCATCCTTGTGTCATCTTGTAGTGACGCAGCCTCCCTCATCCTTGTGTCATCTTGTAGTGATACATCCTCCCTCATCCTTGTATCATCTTGTAGTGATACAGCCTCCCTCATCCTTGTGTCATCTTGTAGTGACGCAGCCTCCCTCATCCTTGTGTCATCTTGTAGTGATACATCCTCCCTCATCCTTGTGTCATGTAGTGATACAGCCTCCCTCATCCTTGTGTCATCTTGTAGTGACGCAGCCTCCCTCATCCTTGTGTCATCTTGTAGTGACGCAGCCTCCCTCATCCTTGTGTCATCTTGTAGTGATACATCCTCCCTCATCCTTGTGTCATCTTGTAGTGACGCAGCCTCCCTCATCCTTGTGTCATCTTGTAGTGACGCAGCCTCCCTCATCCTTGTCATCTTATAGTGACGCAGCTTAAGCATCAAAGCTGTGCTCAGCAGGAACTAATCTGAGGAACTGCTCAGTCATTACTTTAAGACAACAAAGAAGTGTGTTGGTAATTCCTCTGATATATATGAAGAGAGGGTATTGACAAGTCTTGGTTATTTTGTACTTGTTGAGTTCTATCTTAGTGTACTTATTGCGCCCACTCATCACCCCCCCCCAAAAAAAAAAAATGATGAAATCTCTGGAATAAAGGCACACGCCGGTCTAGGAAATGCGAACTCTCTTCCAAAAATGTGTCATAGTTCAATAAATGAGGAAGAATGCAATGACTCAAATTGTCCAAACTTCTACGTGAACGACCTCATTTAAAATTAAGTCCTTTCTAAAATTTTCTCTTACACGTTTTAAAATATATTTTTTTTCATTTATGTTAATGTAAAAATTAATAATTTTGTACCCAAAGAACCTTAGAAAACTTACCTTATTATAACAAGCGCAATTTAATTTAGCCTAATCCAACTAAATATATTAAGGTAAGTTTACAATAATTTAATAATAAACACAATGAAATATATTTTTTTCGTTAGGCTGAGAATGATTATTGCGAAATTATTGCATACACAAATTTTCGCTTGCCTTATTCGGCAAGAAGATTGTTGCTGTTTAAGCCCAAATCGCAAGTTTTATCTATTCGGCAGGACATGTGTGTATATATATATATGTCGTGCCGAATATGTAAAACTGGTCAATTAGCAAGAACTCGTTTAAAATTAAGTCCTTTCTGAAATTTTCTCTTATACGTTTAAAGATATATTTTTTTCATTAATGTTAATGTAAAAATTTTTAATTTTGCTCCAAAAGAATCTTAGAAAACTTACCTAACCTTATTATAACAAGAACAATTTATTTTAGCCTAACCCAACTAAATATATTTTAGATTTGTTTACAGTAATTTAATACTAAACAAACACAATGAAATATATTTTTTTCGTTAGGTTCAGAATGATTTTGGCGAAATTATTGCATACACAAATTTTCGCTTGTCCTATATGGCAAGATGAGCGTTGCTATTTAAGCCAAGATCGCAAGTTCTGCCTATTCGGCACGACATATATATATATATATATTATATATATATATATATATATATATATATATATATATAGATATATATATATATATATATATATATGCAATAAGATCACAGTAAACAGGTGATTTTAGAATATGCAAAACAGCCACTCTGAAAGAATAGAGAAATTCCAAGCGCTTTCGTGACTACTCACTTTATCAAGGATAATGTGAGTAGTCACGAAAGCGCTTGGAATTTCTCTTTTCTTTCAGAGTGGTTGTTTTGCATACATATATATATATATATATATATATATATATATATAT
Source organism: Cherax quadricarinatus (assembly GCF_038502225.1). NCBI lineage: Eukaryota > Metazoa > Arthropoda > Malacostraca > Decapoda > Parastacidae > Cherax > Cherax quadricarinatus. The sequence goes on along the minus strand of NC_091303.1, from coordinate 25,308,993 downwards.
ATATATATATATATATATATATATATATATATATATATATATATATATATATGTGCAATAAGATCACAGTAAACAGGTGATTTCAGAATATGCAAAGCAATCGCTGTGACAGAATAGTGAAATTCTAAGCGCTTTCGTGACTACTCACTATTCTTTCACAGTGGTTGTTTTGCATATACTATATATACATTATATATATATATATATATATATATATATATATATATATATATATATATATATAAACACTGATCTCTGGCTGAAGGAGACTCGAACCTACGAACCTTGGAACAAGGTACGCAGCGCTATACCAAACTCACCACACTGGACCAATACCTTGGAGTCAAGCTTGCGCTAGACTTTGATCCAAGGCAGCCAGCTTTCAGGGAGAAGGCTTACAGCTTTTCATCTCATCCCCTGCATGCATCAGCATGCAGGGGATGAGATGAGTTTGGAGTGTGTGTAAAGGTAGAAAGTTGAAAGTGAACATAGAAAAGAGTAAGGTGATGAGGGTATCAAATGATTTAGATAAAGAAAAATTGGATATCAAATTGGGGAGGAGGAGTATGGAAGAAGTGAATGTTTTCAGATACTTGGGAGTTGACGTGTCGGCGGATGGATTTATGAAGGATGATGATAATCATAGGACTGATGAGGGAAAAAAGGCGAGTGGTGCGTTGAGGTATATGTGGAGTCAAAAAACGTTATCTATGGAGGCAAAGAAGGGAATGTATGAAAGTATAGTAGTACCAACACTCTTATATGGGTGTGAAGCTTGGGTTGTGAATGCAGCAGCGAGGAGGCGGTTGGAGGCAGTGGAGATGTCCTGTCTAAGGGCAATGTGTGGTGTAAATATTATGCAGAAAATTCTGAGTGTGGAAATTAGGAGGTGTGGAGTTAATAAAAGTATTAGTCAGAGGGCAGAAGAGGGGTTGTTGAGGTGGTTTAGTCATTTAGAGAGAATGGATCAAAGTAGAATGACATGGAGAGCATTTAAATCTGTAAGAGAAGGAAGGCGGGGTAGGGGTCGTCCTCGAAAAGGTTGGAAGGAAGGGGTAAGGGAGGTTTTGTGGGCGAGGGGCTTGGACTTCCAGCAGGTGTGCATGATAGGAGTGAATGGAGACGAATGGTATTTGGGACTTGACGATCTGTTGGAGTGTGAGCAGGGTAATATTTAGTGAAGGGATTCAGGGAAACCGGTTATTTTTATATAGCCGGACTTGAGTCCTGTAAATGGGAAGTACAATGCCTGCACTCTAAAGGAGAGGTTCGGGATATTAGCAGTTTGGAGGGATATGTTGTGTATCTTTATACGTATATGCTTCTAAACTGTTGTGTTCTGAGCATCTCTGCAAAAACAGTGATTATGTGTGAGTGAGGTGAAAGTGTTGAATGATGATGAAAGCATTTTCTTTTTGGGGATTTTCTTTCTTTTTGGGTCACCCTGCCTCGGTGGGAGACGGCCGACTTGTTGAAAAAAAAAATTACACACACACACACACACCGTTATGATGAAGCTCATGGCTCAGGGAGAGTGACCCATTAGCGGCCAGTGAAGAGGCGTGGCCAGGAGCTATGACTCGATACCTGCAACCACAACTAGTTGAGTACACACACATACCGAGTTACTTGACTGACTGTTAATTAGGGGTCAGTCTTCCACCGAGAGAAATGCCAGCCTCAGCACACACACTGCAGGCATCTAGTTAACACTTCCTCAACAACTGGTTGTTAATCTCAAGTACACCTAACACTGTTACTCACCAGGATGAAGTCTTGATAATACCTGGTTCATGGGTCCATTACCAGGATAATTGATCCAGCGTTTATGTACACTAGACCAGTGGGCTTGACAAGATAGGTGCACGACACTTTGCGACACTTGGATAGGTTCCAGAGCTGATTGACCTTCCACATGTTAATATCAACACTGCTGTACTTCATCCAGGTCCCTACCTGCCTTGCTTAAATTATAGATTGCAATATATTTAATAAACAAGGTAGGGAAGACTTTACTACCTGCCTCGCAGATGTGTTACTGGCTACGTGAGATCTTTTGGTGTCTTGGGTTTCGTGGTGACATCATAACAGGACGTCAGTCAACTTATGTCCCGTCTAATAGTGAGAGCTGTCACTGTATCCCAGTGTTACATAATTACCGCCGATACTAATACTTTAAACATGGTGTACCACACTCGTGCAGAGGTCCAGGTTTAGGATGTGGTTTCTGGCTTAGTTCCAGAAAATCACCAACAGCACTTAAATGAGTCCTGGTACTCTCTCGTGTACGTCACGGAATAGATGACTGGAGCACACTTCTGATTCGGCTCCCTCTTGCTCATGTCATAGAAAATTCACATCTTGAAGTGTACTGTTTGGCAAAAAACCTGATAACTGCCCCGAGTATTCAAAAAAGAACTCGAGCCAGCCTGGGCCTGGCCTCGAGACATTGTTGCCATACTGCTGACAGTGATGAATGTTAATCACCACTCTCCGTATGTCAGCATATCAGTCATATTGTATATATGTTAGTAGACTTACCGACAATATGTAAAGTAAAATGACAAAAGTGTAACTAATGTGGCATTTATTGTGGCAACGTGTAGCTTTCCAGGCTTGACGAAGCTCCTGGAGAGCGAAACGTTTCCACAATAAAATGTCACATTAGTTGCACTTGTGTCGTTTTACTTTACACATCAGTCATGATAACATTCATAATAATCAACAATTGTGTGAGACATAGTGAATAACTGGTTCTCAGAGTCTTTTATTGTAGGTGTCACCTGAGTTTACAGGTGGTTATTTGCACTTGGTCCTCTTTTGGCACGAATATCTCTCAGGACGGTTGGGAGTGCCATTATCCTACAAAGAAACACAATAAGTCTTGAGGGCGAATTCAGCAAATTCATTTCCATCCAGAATATTATCTAGGACCAAATAAATCATATAATTCTCGAGAGGATGAATAATTAGATACATGTGCAACATCTGATATCTTTATTGTAGATGTTTCGCCATCCAGTGACTTTATCAATACAAATTCAAGGACATAATTGGAAGACCATAGAACTATATGCAACAGATGAGGTAAACAATTCCTCAGCCTTGGAGTTGAAGAGTACCGTAGTCGTGAAGAGTCTGAAGCACAGGCATGAAGACTGGCGCTTGTATAGTGGCGTCAAGTGAAGGACACGTAGCAGACGAAGACATTGCCACTGGTAGGCGGTATTCTCCAGTGGAAGTACTAGGTCATACCCGAGGGACGGGTCAGTAATAGTTAAGATGGTTGTGATATCCTCCGAATTAAGATTCCATGATGTTGCAGTGCCTGACAAGTTGTACATGTACCGACAAGATGAAGAATTAAAACATGTGCAACATCTGGGTATCTGTATTGTAGACGTTTCGCCATCCAGTGGCTTTATTAACGCAAATTCAGATGTTGCACATTTGTCAAATTCTTCATCTTGTCAGTATTGTATACCATACATGTACATCTCGAGAGAATGAGCTTATCAGCTCTCGAAGTATCCTCCAGACACACACCTCTACGGCACAGGAGATGCAAACACAAGAGATGCACACTGTGTGATGCTCAGTGGCTACACATTGTACGATAATCAGTGGATACACACCGTGTGGTGATCAGTGGCTGCATACTGTGATGCTCAGTGGGTTGCACAGTGCTATTCTCTCAGTGTTGCTGGTCGTGGCACTAGTTGCTTCGTTATAGTGTCACTTATTGTTTTCATTTTCATGAGCCAGCAACTTCCTTGATGCCGTAGCTTTGAGTGAAGATCATAAATTTGAGTAAAGGTCATAGCTTTGAGGGACAGTTCTCACCAGATTTATAAATTGACCTCACTCAGGTTTGTTGACTATTCTGTGGTTGATTGAGCGTGTATTAAGTCTTGGTTGTTAAAACTCTACCTAGAAAAATAAAAATTTTCGGTGATGGCCAGTAAATGAACATTGAAAAACAAGGTAACATTCAGTGTTCGCGAATTTCCAAGGTATGAGAGAAATGAAGAACACAAGGAGAACACAGTGTACAGAATGCAGGCACATCCCTTCATATAACACAAGGAACTGGTAAAAGACTTAGCAAGAATTTTGTCAGAGGTTCTGTCATTTATAAAGCACAATCAGGCAAATAAAGTAAGGGCTAGGAAAATGACAGGTTGAATTATGGGAACTTTGCTGCAAAAAAAAAAAAAAAAAAAGCTCTCGCGACGTGATTGTTGTTTTAGAAGTACTCGCAGCGCGTCCATGGCAAGAGAGCCAGCAGAGCCGGGGATGTACGGAGGTCTTATACCGCCACCATCGTCAATAAAGCATCGAAATTATTGGGAACACTTTAGAGCACTGTGGTTGTTCTCTCTGGAAGAGAGAAGAGATAGATATCTGATAATATGTACATGGAAGATACAGTACTTGAAAGTCTGGCACCTGAATCTGCACACTTATTAAAGTGAAAGATAGGGGAGAAAATGTAATATAAACCCAGTGGGAAGCAGGGGGGGGGATGGGTGTAATTAGAGAACAATGTTGTTAACATCTGTGATACAACACTCGGCATGTGTCAGTGAATATCGGACATATTGTCAAAACGAAGATGGAAATTTTCATGAAGAAAACTGTGCAGCTTCCTGCTACAAGTGTCATATCAGCCTAGTTGTGATGGCTGTGTGGACCTGCAAACCACTAGTAGACTCGTTGACTAGTCATGTCACCAGGGAAGTCTGGCCTCAGCCTGGACTGCGGGGGTTAGATAATATCTTGAAGGCGATAACAGGCGTATCACAGTTACCTTGTGTGGCACATAGATACTCAGCAACATCAGTAAGAGCCTCTTTCTTGGCAAGCACGTTATCAAGATAGTGAAGATATAAAGGTCTGTCACCAGATTTATATCCGTTCGACAAGTCTGACAACAATGGGGGAGCAAGGATGTATTTTAAAATTATTTCTGAAAGAACACGAAGGCTAGGAACCAATAACACCAGACGGTTGAAGGGTCCAGATGCGGGTCCAGGAGCTGAAGCACAAGTTCCACAAACACAGCTAGGTTAGTAGAGAGAGAGAGAGGCAGGCAGGCAAGAGATACACACACATACATGCCTCATAAATAACAACTCGGTAATGGAACTGCCATCACAAATATTGTGAGGATCTCCAACGACACCTTTCCCCGCCTTGCGGGCTGTTGTTGTTCTCCTTGTGGCCATATTACTCTTCCTCCTTCCAATTATCCTCATATTCCTGCTTTGCTTCATTTTTACCTCTTCCTTCTCTTCCTTCTTTTTACATCTTATGCTTTTTCTTTCCCTCTCCCGAAAATTTTATTCCTTTACCTGTTTTTCTCTTCGTGTTTTTCTCCACTCATTTTTCCATCTACCTACCTGGAGGGTATTCCGGGGATCAACGCCCCCACGGCCCGGTCCACGACCAGGCCTCCCGGTGGATCAGGGCCTGATCAACCAGGCTGTTACTGCTCAACCAGATTGTTGCTGCTGGCGGCCCACTGGCCCATATAGCCCTCACTACCTGAGTGATCCAGGACGTGAAAGATAATACGTTCTGTTAGTTCCCGGGCCATGTTAAGGCCCTGAGAAATGAACTGGCGAGTGCTGAAGCGACGGCTATACAGCTCCTCAGTAACTCTGAGCGGCATACACTGATACGTCCTTGGCAACAAGATGTTTTCGGTTTCGTGGGTGTTTGGTTCTCCTATTGGGAAACTTTGGGAAAAGGTTGGACAGGTGGGTGCGTGGGAGTGGTTGGTTTAGACTTTAGAGAAAGACTTGCCTAGTTTGGGCCAGTAGGCCTGCTGCAGTGTTCCTCCATTCTTATGGTCAATAGGAATTGTCACTGAGATAATTATCTGTAGATTATGGATCGGAAACGCCCTTTACCCACAGCTGATTCTCTTGGCAGGTGCTCCTGTCGTAGGGGTTCTTAAGGAGATAACGAGGGTTGAAGGTAGACACACTTGTTGGATGGTAACGATATATATATTGTCAGGCTGTGGTAAGGAAAGGATGAGCCCAGCCTGCCGTGTCACTGCCTGGATGTCTATACGCCGACTGAGAGCGAGGCAGCTCGTCTCACTGCCTCAAGCTGTACCCCGTGACGTCATACAGTCACAGGCCTAAGGGATCTTCTTTATAAAGCACATGGATGGTACTATAATACGCTATACAACACATATAAGGGGATCAGCAACTATGCTGACACTCATGCTTCTCTCTGATTTATGTGTTGCTTAGTATCTGCCTGTAGTGGATTCCTGGGTTTATCCCCCCTTCTGCTCGGTCTCAGGTTAGGCCTCCTGATTGATGGCCTGACCAGTCAGTCTGTTGGTGCCAGCAGTATGCAGTTCAGCCTTGGGCAGAGAGTGCTTTGTCATCCTCTTTCTTTATGAGTGCACGGGAGTTATTTTCTGGGTGGCTTTAGGTAGAGATCGTTTTGATAAGGACCTGCCTCGTATGGGGCAGTAGGCCTTCTGCAGTGTTCCTACATTCTTATGTTCTTATGTCTTTATTTAGTGCCCGATTAATGGGGCTGTGGTGCCTTACCTTTAATATAACTTTGATAACTTTGATAACTTTGGTGAGTTTTGAGAATCTTACTACTCTCGAAGCCCGGCCATCAAAGGTAAGGCACCACAGCCCCATTAATCAGGCACTAAATAAAGACCATATCCAGTGCCATCATGAAGTCAGAGGACTACAAAACACTGTCTGCTGAAGGCTTTGGCCTATTCTCAGAAATAGCCGACGTGAAAGGATGTTGAGTAACTTTAAGTTCAACAATCATAGAAATGACTTGGGACAAAATAAACAAAATACTGTTAGACCTATCCTGGGGAACAGTCCTGAGCATCCTTAACCCACAAGAGTGCGTGGAAAAGGCAATACAGAAATATACAAGGTCTGTATAAAATATAGTCTGCAGAGAAGGTCTCCAGGGCGTTCAGATACTGAAAGAAAACGTAGAAGAATGTACTGAGAAAGATAAAGGATTACTAAATTAATTAAAAGCTAGCATATGTCACAACAAAAGATACGTAATCTACACTGAGAGATTACAGATATAAAGCAGAGACTAAAACATTCACACCAGATGGAAGAAACACAAACGGAAGGAAATGTCGCCCAATAAATGAAAAAGAAAGTACTGTACTTTTAGACATGCGCAATATCATAACATAATTTTGGAAGAAGACAGTGAATCAAAGTTCATTAATTCACCAAACAAAAAGGGAGTTGAGGATCCAAATATTTTTTTCACCCTACAAATCTCCCAGAAGCAGAACACATGACCACACATGGAACACCTGAGTCTGATCCATGAAATTCGTATAAAAAAAATGCTAAATCCCATTGTCACGAACACTTAGTATCCTTTGGAGAATGAACTTACACCCAGGTGAAATAACAGAGGCCTTAAAACAGTGCAGACATAATGCCTCTGAACAAAGGCGGCGGCAGAGCGTTGGTAAAAAAATTAATAGAGACCAGTAGTACTAACATCACACATCATGAAAGTCTTTGAAAAGATGGCGAGAGGCCAGATTATAAATTTTATGTTTGAGCATAATCTACACGGCCCAGGTCTACATGAATTTAGAGCGGGAGAATCATGCTTGTCACACCTACTAAACCATTTTGAAAAAAAAAATGCAGGTTTTTGAAAGAATAAAAAATGGAGATGTGGGCTACACAGACTAATGCATTTGACAGATGCGATCATGGAGAGAAAACCGATAAATTAAGATCGGTAACTATAACAAGAAAAGCAGAAACGTGGACGTTTAATTTAATAACGAATATAATACAGAGTAATAGTAAACAAAGCAAAATCTAGCCTTAAGAGGCACGTAAGTTCCACCGTCTTCTAATAACATAATTATTTTTCCACTATAATCTACCTTGTCCATAATTACTGTCACATTTGCTTTGTTTGTTTCGTAAGGTGAAGTCCAGGATCTTTCCTTAATTCATGGTATAATTTAACAAATTTTTGAGGACAGTTGTGTTGTTCATAATTACTGTCACAAATACGACAGTAATTATGGACAAGGTAGATTATAGTGGAAAAATGAACATGTTATTAGAAGACGGGGAACTTAGCTGCCTCTAAAGTAAGAAGTTCAGTGCCCCGGCGCACCTTCCTAGCATCTTTACTTTTTCTCATTCTGACAATACTCTTTATAGCTTCGTATCTTTGAGGACAGTATCAGAAGAAGCAGGAAAGTCATCTCGGTAAAGGATACTGACAACTTGCTGACAAACATCTACAAGGTATTCCAGTTGGCAATAGAAAATATCTATGTCCAGTGGCGACACATTCTCACTGCTCAGGTATGGAAAGAATGAAGTAACTGAACGGGTCATTAGATTCAAAACACAGGAGGACAGTCTCATAAAACAAAAGAAACATGTGGAAGATTTGGGTATAAAAATGTCGGATGACTTATTATTTAAGGAACACAACATGGTAAATGATACGACATCCAGAAAAATAACAGGTACTGCAAATGGTGATATTCTTCAAGTCACTTGTGCTCTCTCGTTTAGAATATTTTTCGGTGCTAATAATTTCGTTCAAGGAAGGAGAGATAAGATTGCTGGATAAAACACACAGATCGTTTACTGTCCTCACAAAACCAACAAAACATTTAAACTACTGGAAATGCTTCTGAGTACTTGGAATGTACTCTCTGAAGCAAGGAAAAGAGAGATACCTGATAATATATACATGGAGGATAATTGATAGTATAGTCCCAAATCTACACACTGCCGTAAGAACGTACTGGAGGAAGAGATATGGAAGGAAGTAATAAAATAAACTCAATGAAAATCAGGGGCGCGGTGGGAATACTGTCAGCTTCCATTTGTCAAGATTTTTCAGTTTGCTGTCAGCGGATATAAGAAATACTGCCAGAACAAGTGTAGACGTTTACAAGATGAAACTGTATCACTATCTCTGCCAAGTACCAGATCAAACAAACTGTGATGGACATATGGATCAGTGGGCCGCCAAATCTCGTTCCTTTTTTCCCTTCACTCCTTCCCCTTATCTTTCTCTTCTTCCTACCCCTTTCTCTTATTTTCTTTTCTTCTCTTCTACCGTCCACTAACTTGATATTTCCCCTACATATCTTTTCCCTTAATCCATCATTTTAACCTCCAACTTCTCCCCATCCCTTCCCTTAGATATCTCTTTTTCCCCTCCACACCCTACCACAATGCCTCCCTTCCACCCTCTTCCTCATCCATCCATCATCACCACCTTCCCTCCCTCCATCCATCCATCATCACCACCTTCCCTCCCTCCATCCTTCCCTCCTTCCCTCCCTCCCTCCGTCCCTCCCTCCCTCCCTCCCTCCTTCCCTCCGTCCCTCCCTCCCTCCGTCCCTCCCTCCCTCCCTCCATCCATCCTTCCCTCCCGGCCCCCGGAAACACATTAGGTATTCCGTGTATGTTGGCTCAGATATTGTTTTATTTACCACACCTGCAAGTCTTGAGGGCCTTTGTTTCTACTTTCTCATCTCATTGTAATTTTTTTTTATGTGTGTGTGTGTGTGTGTGTGTGTGTGTGTGTGTGTGTGTGTGTGTGTGTGTGTGTGTGTGTGTGTGTAGCGATTTGTATTCACCGATTTGTGGTTTCGGGTGTCGGGTCTTGGCTCCTGGCCACACCACTTCATTAAACTTCCTCGACCGTCACTTATAATGTAATATATGAGCTCTGTCATACATACATTTTATTTAAGGCTCAGTGATAACATAATCCAAATGCTCAGATATGGAAAGAATGAGGAATTTAAAAATTATCACGGGATGAAAAAAACATGAGGACTATCTCACAGAACGAAAGAAACATGTAGAAGACTTGAGAACAATAATATCAGCTAACCTATCATGAAGATAAACACAATAGGCAAATTTCACGATGGCCAGAAAAATGACTTTTGCAAAAGCCTTTAACAAGTGTGATCATGGTGTAATAGCTCACAAAATGTGAGTAGCAAGAATAACTGGTAAAGTGAGCAGATGGATATTTAGAAGCAAAGTGTACTAGTGAACAGAGTGAAATCGGAGACTGCCATAGTGAAAAACTCTATTCCCCAAGGCACAGTACTGGTTACTGTTCTCATTCTCATGTCCGAAATAGCCAGAGACAAATTGTATCATCCTTTGCTGACAATACTAGACTCTGCATGAGAGTGATATATACTGTGGATACAACAGACCTCAGTGTTGATATAAACACAGTCTTCCAGTGGGCTACTGACAACAATATATCATTCGATATAGCGTAAGACTAATGTGAAAGACCTGGGAGTGATCATGTCTGAAGATATCACCATGATGATAACCTTTAAGTCCCTTGTTTTCTCTAAGCCGGAGTATTGCTATACTCTAACAGTTCCGTTCAAGGTAGGCAAAATTGTAAACCTGGAGAATGTCTAGAGAACTTTCACTGCCTTCATAGATTTAGTCAAACACTTGTACTGGGAATGTTTGAAACCCGTTTATGTATACTCCTTGGAACGTAGGCGAGAGAGAGACATTATTATCTAAACCAGGAAAACTTTAGAAGAATTAGTCTCAAGTCTGTACTCACAAATCATTCCCCATGAAAGTACGAGGCTTGGCAGACGCTGTCGTAATAACCCCATGAAAAGCAGGGATGCAGTGAGTACACTAAGGAAAAACTCATTAAATGTGGAGGGGCCAAGACTTTTCATCCTCCTCCCTTCACACATACGGGAGATTACCAGAAGGTATCCGGCTGTCTTTAGAAAAGAACTGGACAAGTTTCTTAAGACAGTACCTGATTAGCCGGGCTGTGGTGCTTATGTTGGACTGCGTGTGGCTGGCGCCAACAGCTTGGTTGATCAGGTCACCCACCAGGACGCTTGGTTTGGAACCGGGGAGCGAGGACATTGACCCTCGGAACACTCTCCAGGTAGACTCCAGGTAGGCCACGTAGGCTGAGATGTGAGGCAGGTCACGGAGGCTGAGATGTGAGGCAGACCACGGAGGCTGAGGTGTGAGGCAGGCCACGGAGGCTGAGATGTGAGGCAGGCTACGGAGACTGAGATGTGAGGCAGGCCACGGAGGCTGAGATGTGAGGCAGACCACGGAGGCTGAGATGTGAGGCAGGCCACGGAGGCTGAGATGTGAGGCAGGCTACGGAGACTGAGATGTGAGGCAGGCCACGGAGGCTGAGATGTGAGGCAGGCTACGGAGGCTGAGGTGTGAGGCAGGCTACGGAGGCTGAGATGTGAGGCAGGCCACGGAGGCTGAGGTGTGAGGCAGGCCACGGAGGCTGAGGTGTGAGGCAGGCCACGGAGGCTGAGATGTGAGGCAGGCCACGGAGACTGAGATGTCAGGCTGGACACGGAGGCTGAGGTGTGAGGCAGGCCACGCAGGCTGAGGTGTGAGGCAGGCCACGGAGGCTGAGGTGTGAGGCAGGCCACGAAGGCTGAGGTGTGAGGCAGGCCACGGAGGCTGAGGTGTGAGGCAGGCCACGGAGGCTGAGGTGTGAGGCAGGCCACGGAGGCTGAGGTGTGAGGCAGGCCACGGAGACTGAGGTGTGAGGCAGGCCACGGAGGCTGAGGTGTGAGGCAGGACACGGAGACTGAGATGTGAGGCTGGCCACGGAGGCTGAGGTGTGAGGCAGGACATGGAGGCTGAGGTGTGAGGCAGGCCACGGAGGCTGAGGTGTGAGGCAGGACATGGAGGCTGAGGTGTGAGGCTGGCCACAGAGGCTGAGATGTGAGGCAGGCTATGGAGACTGAGGTGTGAGGCAGGCTACGGAGGCTGAGGTGTGAGGCAGGCCACGGAGGCTGAGATGTGAGGCAGGCCACGGAGGCTGAGATGTGAGGCAGGCCACGGAGGCTGAGGTGTGAGGCAGGCCACGGAAGCTGAGGTGTGAGGCAGGCCACGGAGGCTGAGATGTGAGGCAGGCCACGGAGACTGAGATGTGAGGCAGGCCACGGAGACTGAGATGTAAGGCTGGCCACGGAGGCTGAGGTGTGAGGCAGGCCACGGAGGCTGAGGTGTGAGGCAGGCCACGGAGGCTGAGGTGTGAGGCAGGCCACGGAGGCTGAGGTGTGAGGCAGGCCACGGAGGCTGAGGTGTGAGGCAGGACACGGAGGCTGAGGTGTGAGGCAGGACATGGAGGCTGAGGTGTGAGGCTGGCCACGGAGGCTGAGGTGTGAGGCAGGACATGGAGGCTGAGGTGTGAGGCAGGCCACGGAGGCTGAGGTGTGAGGCAGGACATGGAGGCTGAGGTGTGAGGCTGGCCACGGAGGCTGAGGTGTGAGGCTGGCCATGCAGATGCTGCTGGCAGCGTCCTCGTTGTCATAGCAACACTACCTCTGGCTGGCTCACGCTGCAAACATGCAGTTTGTACCTCGACCCAACACTCATCAGAGAGAGAGAGAGAGAGAATGAGAATGAGAATGGGATGGAAAGAGATAGGGAGTTAGACGAAAGTAAGGTGGGTGTTGTCAGGAAGACAAGCAAACAATCAGTGTTGGGTTTGCAACTGTCAAGTAGCGTCCCCCTCCCCCAAACCTCCTTCACACACGCACCTACTTGTGAAGTGTTTGACAAGCGCCTTTGACAACTGGTAACTAACCCACAAGTTTAAGAGGCAGGTCCAGGAGCCTGTGTTCTGTTTCCACAGACAGTTGGGTAATTAAACAAACGGCATAATGGTTAATAACATAACGTGGAGGATATAGAGACGAACAACACAGTTTAACATATGGAGAATATAAGACAGGAGGGACACTGCTAAAGGTATACTGGCCCATGCTAGGCAGGTCCAGTTCAAACCTACCCACACCCACTTATATACTCGTCCAACCCAGTTTTAAACCTACTTAAAGTTATCGCTTGAATTACGCTACCATAGAGTTACCAAACCAATGCTTTCGTATACTTTTAAATCTAAATTTGTCTAACTTGAACCCATTGCTGAGAGTCCTGTGTGCATTTCCCTATATCAGCATCCTGAAGAACCTTATAAGAACCTTATAAGATGTCTGTGACCTTCAGTATTGAAAGTGTTCTTCAGGTCTCAACATTCTAAATGATCAAAGACCAAGCAGCTATTAAAAGACGGAGGATCGAGCTTCCATAACTCCTTAAGTTAAGTGACCCTCACGGATTTAGTGCGCCATAAAATAGCTATTGTAGAGTCCTCGTGTTACGAACACAGGTAATGAATTGCCTGTGACCTGGTCATAATGGGGCTTGGAGCAAAACAAACTCAGCGGATAGACTATAATGTATATTTTACCTTCATCCACTGTATACAAATATGTACACTATGTGCAGATGGAATAATAATAAGTGTACGCGACGGTGACAGATGGCAAAAGCAAAAGCCAGAGAGAGTGCACCGTACTCAAGCAGCAGGTAGGCAAGTCTGGCAAATGCTGATCACAAGTGAACTACATCGCCTCATTATTTGGCGGGTTCGCCTGTGATTAGTAAATGAACCAAGGTACTGATTTAACGACGGGTACCTTAATCGTTAAACCTTTAGGATCCGGTTCGCTTGTTGGAAGGTAGCCTATATGGGAGTGTGACATACGCAGAATTGTAACATACTCTTTGCATGACCTCAGAAACACAAGTTCCTTAATTCAGTTCCTGATCGGCCGGGCTGTGGTGCATACCTGGTCCTTCGTGCGACTAGCAAGAAGAACCTGGTTGATCAGGCTATCCACCAGGATGCCTGGTCTGGGACAGGGCCACCTCGACGTTGACCCAGGAAATACTGCAGGTAGACTCCAGGTTCACCTGACCTAACATTGTGTACAACGAAGGTAACTATATGTACCATAATATTGACAGCCATCGTCGTCATCATCTATATTACTCAGGGACTTGCTGCCAGTCTGAGGATGGTTGCTGAGGGTTCATCACCCCCGGGGTCGCTTTGAGCCCACAACTCGTGCTTCACTGCCTGGTTAATCAGGCTGTTTGTACTGGCAGCACGCGCTGTGGGACATGTTTCATCATAGAGACTCAGTGCTAAATGTTGTAGTTTAATATTGTAGTTCAATATTGTAATTCAATATTGTAGTTCAGTATTGTAGTTCAGTATTGTAGATCAGTATTGTAGTTCAGCATGGCATTTTAGTATTGTAGTTCAGTATTGTAGTTCAGTATTGCATTTTAGTATTGTAGTTCAGTATTGTAGTTCAGCATTGCATTTTAGTATTGTAGTTCAGTATTGTAGTTCAGTATTGTAGTTCAGTATTGTAGTTCAGTATTGTTGTTCAGTATTGTAGTTCAGTATTGTTGTTCAGTATTGTAGTTCAGTATTGTAGTTCAGTATTGTAGTTCAATATTGTAGCTCAGTACTGTAGTTCAGTATTGTAGTTCAGTATTGTAGTTCAGTATTGTAGTTCAGTATTGTAGTTCAATATTGTAGTTCAGTATTGTAGTTCAGTATTGTAGTTCAGTATTGTAGTTCAGTATTGTAGTTCAGTATTGTAGTTCAGTATTGTAGTTCAGTATTGTAGTTCAATATTGTAGTTCAGTATTGTAGTTCAGTATTGTAGTTCAGTATTGTAGTTCAATATTGTAGTTCAGTATTGTAGTTCAATATTGTAGTTCAGTATTTTAGTTCAGTATTGTAGTTCAATATTGTAGTTCAGTATTGTAGTTCAGTATTGTAGTTCAGTATTGTAGTTCAGTATTTTAGCTCAGTATTGTAGCTCAGTATTGTAGTTCAGTATTGTAGTTCAGTATTGTAGTTCAGTATTGTAGTTCAGTATTGTAGTTCAGTATTGTACTTCAGTATTGTACTTCAGTATTGTAGTTCAGTATTGTAGTTCAGTATTGTAGTTCAGTATTTTAGCTCAGTATTGTAGTTCTTGTAGTTCAGTACTGTAGGTCAGTATTGTAGTTCAGTACTGTAGTTCAGTATTGTAGTTCTTGTAGTTCAGTACTGTAGTTCAGTATTGTAGTTCTTGTAGTTCAGTATTTTAGTTCTTGTAGTTCAGTACTGTAGTTCAGTATTGTAGTTCTTGTAGTTCAGTACTGTAGTTCAGTATTGTAGTTCAGTATTGTAGTTCAATATTGTAGCTTAATATTACATAAAATATTCATGTATCAGTTACCTCTTCGTTTTATATACCGAACCTTGAGAGACGAGAACCTAGACGAGAACCTAGAACAAAGTGAAGAACCTAGAACAAAGTGAAGAACCTAGAACAAAGTGAAGAACCTAGAACAAGGTGAAGAACCTAGAACAAAGTGGGGAACCTAGAACAAAGTGAAGAACCTAGAACAAAGTGAAGAACCTAGAACAAAGTGGGGAATCTAGAGCAAAGTGAAGAACCTAGAACAAAGTGAAGAACCTAGAACAAAGTGAAGAACCTAGAACAAAGTGAAGTACCTAGAACAAAGTGGGGAATCTAGAGCAAAGTGAAGAACCTAGAACAAAGTGGGGAATCTAGAGCAAAGTGAAGAACCTAGAACAAAGTGAAGAACCTAGAACAAAGTGGGGAATCTAGAGCAAAGTGAAGAACCTAGAACAAAGTGGGGAATCTAGAGCAAAGTGAAGAACCTAGAACAAAGTGAAGAACCTAGAGCAAAGTGAAGAACCAAGAACAAAGTGAAGAACCTAGAACAAAGTGGGGAATCTAGAGCAAAGTGAAGAACCTAGAACAAAGTGGGGAACCTAGAGCAAAGTGAAGAACCTAGAACAAAGTGAAGAACCTAGAACAAAGTGAAGAACCAAGAACAAAGTGAAGAACCTAGAACAAAGTGGGGAATCTAGAGCAAAGTGAAGAACCTAGAACAAAGTGAAGAACCAAGAACAAAGTGAAGAACCTAGAACAAAGTGGGGAATCTAGAGCAAAGTGAAGAACCTAGAACAAAGTGAAGAACCAAGAACAAAGTGAAGAACCTAGAACAAAGTGGGGAATCTAGAGCAAAGTGAAGAACCTAGAACAAAGTGAAGAACCAAGAACAAAGTGAAGAACCTAGAACAAAGTGGGGAATCTAGAGCAAAGTGAAGAACCTAGAACAAAGTGGGGAATCTAGAACAAAGTGGGGAACCTAGAACAAAGTGAAGAACCTTGAACAAAGTGAAGAACCTAGAACAAAGTTAAGAACCTAGAACAAAGTGAAGAACCTAGAACAAGGTGAAGAACCTAGAACAAAGTGGGGAACCTAGAATAAAGTGAACCTAGAGCAAAGTGAAGAACCTAGAACAAAGTGAAGAACCTAGAGCAAAGTGAAGAACCTAGAACAAAGTGAAGAACCTAGAACAAAGTGGGGAATCTAGAGCAAAGTGAAGAACCTAGAACAAAGTGAAGAACGTAGAGCAAAGTGAAGAACCTAGAACAAAGTGAAGAACCTAGAACAAAGTGGGGAACCTAGAACAAAGTGAAGAACCTTGAACAAAGTGAAGAACCTAGATCAAAGTGAAGAACCTAGAACAAAGTGAAGAACCCAGAACAAGGTGAAGAACCTAGAACAAAGTGGGGAACCTAGAACAAAGTGAAGAACCTAGAACAAAGTGAAGAACCTAGAGCAAAGTGAAGAACCTAGAACAAAGTGGGGAATCTAGAGCAAAGTGAAGAACCTAGAACAAAGCGGGGAATCTAGAGCAAAGTGAACCTAGAACAAAGCGGGGAATCTAGAGCAAAGTGAAGAACCTAGAACAAAGTGGGGAATCTAGAGCAAAGTGAAGAACCTAGAATAAAGTGGGGAATCTAGAGCAAAGTGAAGAACCTAGAACAAAGTGGGGAATCTAGAGCAAAGTGAAGAACCTAGAACAAAGTGGGGAATCTAGAGCAAAGTGAAGAACCTAGAACAAAGCGGGGAATCTAGAGCAAAGTGAAGAACCTAGAACAAAGTGGGGAATCTAGAGCAAAGTGAAGAACCTAGAACAAAGTGAAGAACCTAGAACAAAGTGGGGAATCTAGTGCAAAGTGAAGAACCTAGAACAAAGCGGGGAATCTAGAGCAAAGTGAAGAACTTAGAACAAAGTGAAGAACCTAGAACAAAGTGGGGAATCTAGAGCAAAGGGAAGAACCTAGAACAAAGTGAAGAACCTAGAACAAAGTGAAGAACTTAGAACAAAGTGAAGAACCTAGAACAAAGTGGGGAACCTTGAACAAAGTGAAGAACCTAGAACAAAGTGAAGAACCTAGAACAAGGTGAAGAACCTAGAACAAAGTGGGGAACCTAGAACAAAGTGAAGAACCTAGAACAAAGTGAAGAACCTAGAACAAAGTGAAGAACCTAGAACAAAGTGAAGAACCTAGAACAAAGTGGGGAATCTAGAGCAAAGTGAAGAACCTAGAACAAAGTGAAGAACCTAGAACAAAGTGAAGAACCAAGAACAAAGTGAAGAACCTAGAACAAAGTGGGGAATCTAGAGCAAAGTGAAGAACCTAGAACAAAGTGAAGAATCTAGAACAAAGTGAAGAACCTAGAACAAAGTGGGGAATCTAGAGCAAAGTGAAGAACCTAGAACAAAGTGGGGAATCTAGAGCAAAGTGAAGAACCTAGAACAAAGTGAAGAACCTAGAGCAAAGTGAAGAACCTAGAACAAAGTGAAGAACCTAGAACAAAGTGGGGAATCTAGAGCAAAGTGAAGAACCTAGAACAAAGTGGGGAACCTAGAGCAAAGTGAAGAACCTAGAACAAAGTGAAGAACCTAGAACAAAGTGAAGAACCAAGAACAAAGTGAAGAACCTAGAACAAAGTGGGGAATCTAGAGCAAAGTGAAGAACCTAGAACAAAGTGAAGAACCAAGAACAAAGTGAAGAACCTAGAACAAAGTGGGGAATCTAGAGCAAAGTGAAGAACCTAGAACAAAGTGAAGAACCAAGAACAAAGTGAAGAACCTAGAACAAAGTGGGGAATCTAGAGCAAAGTGAAGAACCTAGAACAAAGTGAAGAACCAAGAACAAAGTGAAGAACCTAGAACAAAGTGGGGAATCTAGAGCAAAGTGAAGAACCTAGAACAAAGTGGGGAATCTAGAACAAAGTGGGGAACCTAGAACAAAGTGAAGAACCTTGAACAAAGTGAAGAACCTAGAACAAAGTTAAGAACCTAGAACAAAGTGAAGAACCTAGAACAAGGTGAAGAACCTAGAACAAAGTGGGGAACCTAGAACAAAGTGAACCTAGAGCAAAGTGAAGAACCTAGAACAAAGTGAAGAACCTAGAACAAAGTGGGGAATCTAGAGCAAAGTGAAGAACCTAGAACAAAGTGAAGAACCTAGAACAAAGTGAAGAACCTAGAACAAAGTGGGGAACCTAGAACAAAGTGAAGAACCTAGAACAAAGTGAAGAACCTAGAACAAGGTGAAGAACCTAGAACAAAGTGGGGAACCTAGAACAAAGTGAAGAACCTAGAACAAAGTGAAGAACCTAGAACAAAGTGAAGAACCTAGAACAAAGTGAAGAACCTAGAACAAAGTGGGGAATCTAGAGCAAAGTGAAGAACCTAGAACAAAGTGAAGAACCTAGAACAAAGTGAAGAACCAAGAACAAAGTGAAGAACCTAGAACAAAGTGGGGAATCTAGAGCAAAGTGAAGAACCTAGAACAAAGTGAAGAATCTAGAACAAAGTGGGGAATCTAGAGCAAAGTGAAGAACCTAGAACAAAGTGAAGAACCTAGAACAAAGTGAAGAACCTAGAACAAAGTGAAGAACCTAGAACAAAGTGAAGAACCTAGAACAAAGTGAAGAACCTAGAACAAAGTGGAGAACCTAGAACAAAGTGGGGAACCTTGAACAAAGTGGAGAACCTAGAACAAAGTGGGAATCTAGAGCAAAGTGAAGAACCTAGAACAAAGTGAAGAACCTAGAACAAAGTGAAGAACCTAGAACAAAGTGGGGAATCTAAAACAAAGTGAAGAACCTAGAACAAAGTGGAGAACCTAGAACAAAGTGAAAAACCTAGAACAAAGTGGGGAACCTAGAGCAAAGTGAAGAACCTAGAACAAAGTGGGGAACCTAGAGCAAAGTGAAGAACCTAGAACAAAGTGAAGAACCTAGAACAAAGTGAAGAACCAAGAACAAAGTGAAGAACCTAGAACAAAGTGGGGAATCTAGAGCAAAGTGAAGAACCTAGAACAAAGTGAAGAACCAAGAACAAAGTGAAGAACCTAGAACAAAGTGGGGAATCTAGAGCAAAGTGAAGAACCTAGAACAAAGTGAAGAACCAAGAACAAAGTGAAGAACCTAGAACAAAGTGGGAAATCTAGAGCAAAGTGAAGAACCTAGAACAAAGTGAAGAACCAAGAACAAAGTGAAGAACCTAGAACAAAGTGGGGAATCTAGAGCAAAGTGAAGAACCTAGAACAAAGTGGGGAATCTAGAACAAAGTGGGGAACCTAGAACAAAGTGAAGAACCTTGAACAAAGTGAAGAACCTAGAACAAAGTTAAGAACCTAGAACAAAGTGAAGAACCTAGAACAAGGTGAAGAACCTAGAACAAAGTGGGGAACCTAGAACAAAGTGAAGAACCTAGAACAAAGTGAACCTAGAGCAAAGTGAAGAACCTAGAACAAAGTGAAGAACCTAGAACAAAGTGAAGAACTTAGAACAAAGTGAAGAACCTAGAACAAAGTGGGGAACCTTGAACAAAGTGAAGAACCTAGAACAAAGTGAAGAACCTAGAATAAGGTGAAGAACCTAGAACAAAGTGGGGAACCTAGAACAAAGTGAAGAACCTAGAACAAAGTGAAGAACCTAGAACAAAGTGAAGAACCTAGAACAAAGTGAAGAACCTAGAACAAAGTGAAGAACCTAGAACAAAGTGAAGAACCTAGAACAAAGTGGGGAATCTAGAGCAAAGTGAAGAACCTAGAACAAAGTGAAGAACCTAGAACAAAGTGAAGAACCAAGAACAAAGTGAAGAACCTAGAACAAAGTGGGGAATCTAGAGCAAAGTGAAGAACCTAGAACAAAGTGAAGAACCTAGAACAAAGTGAAGAATCTAGAACAAAGTGGGGAATCTAGAGCAAAGTGAAGAACCTAGAACAAAGTGAAGAACCTAGAACAAAGTGAAGAACCTAGAACAAAGTGAAGAACCTAGAACAAAGTGGAGAACCTAGAACAAAGTGGGGAACCTTGAACAAAGTGGAGAACCTAGAACAAAGTGGGAATCTAGAGCAAAGTGAAGAACCTAGAACAAAGTGAAGAACCTAGAACAAAGTGAAGAACCTAGAACAAAGTGGGGAATCTAAAACAAAGTGAAGAACCTAGAACAAAGTGGAGAACCTAGAACAAAGTGAAGAACCTAGAACAAAGTGGAGAACCTAGAACAAAGTGGGAATCTAGAACAAAGTTAAGAACCTAGAACAAAGTGAAGAACCTAGAACAAAGTGAAGAACCTAGAACAAAGTGGAGAACCTAGAACAAAGTGAAGAACCTAGAAAAAAGTGGAGAACCTAGAACAAAGTGGGGAACCTAGAACAAAGTGGGGAACCTAGAACAAAGTGGAGAACCTAGAACAAAGTGAAGAACCTAGAACAAAGTGAAAAACCTAGAACAAAGTGGAGAACCTAGAACAAAGTGGGGAACCTAGAACAAAGTGGGGAACCTAGAACAAAGTGGGGAACCTAGAACAAAGTGGGGAACCTAGAACAAAGTGAAGAACTTAGAACAAAGTGGGAACCTTGAACAAAGTGGAGAACCTAGAACAAAGTGGGGAACCTTGAACAAAGTGGGGAACCTAGAACAAAGTGAAGAACCTAGAACAAAGTGGGAACCTTGAACAAAGTGGAGAACCTAGAACAAAGTGGGGAACCTAGAACAAAGTGAAGAACCTAGAACAAAGTGAAGAACCTAGAACAAAGTGAAGAACCTAGAACAAAGTGGGGAACCTGGAACAAAGTGGGAACCTTGAACAAAGTGGAGAACCTAGAACAAAGTGGGGAATCTTGAACAAAGTGGAGAACCTAGAACAAAGTGGAGAACCTAGAACAAAGTGGAGAGCCTAGAACAAAGTGAAGAACCTAGAACAAAGTGGAGAACCTAGAACAAAGTGGGGAACCTTGAACAAAGTGGAGAACCTAGAACAAAGTGGGGAACCTTGAACAACGTGGAGAACCTAGAACAAAGTGGGGAACCTAGAACAAAGTGGAGAACAAACAGCAAAGTGGGTAACCTAGAACACAGTGGGGAACTTAGAACAAAGTGGGGAACCTAGAACTAAGTGGAGAACCTAGAACAAAATGGGGAACTTAGAACAAAATGGAGAACAAACAGCAGAGTGGGGAACCTAGGACAAAATGGGGAACCTAGAACAAAGTGGAGAACCTAGAACAAAGTGGAGAACCTAGAACAAAGTGGAGAACCTAGAATAAAGAGGGGAACCTAGAACAAAGTGGGGAACCTAGAACAAAGTGGGGAACCTAGAACAAAGTGGGGAACCTAGAACAAAGTGAAGAACTTAGAACAAAGTGGGAACCTTGAACAAAGTGGAGAACCTAGAACAAAGTGGGGAACCTTGAACAAAGTGGGGAACCTAGAACAAAGTGAAGAACCTAGAACAAAGTGGGAACCTTGAACAAAGTGGAGAACCTAGAACAAAGTGGGGAACCTAGAACAAAGTGAAGAACCTAGAACAAAGTGAAGAACCTAGAACAAAGTGAAGAACCTAGAACAAAGTGGGGAACCTGGAACAAAGTGGGAACCTTGAACAGTGTGGAGAACCTAGAACAAAGTGGGGAATCTTGAACAAAGTGGAGAACCTAGAACAAAGTGGAGAACCTAGAACAAAGTGGATAGCCTAGAACAAAGTGAAGAACCTAGAACAAAGTGGAGAACCTAGAACAAAGTGGGGAACCTTGAACAAAGTGGAGAACCTAGAACAAAGTGGGGAACCTTGAACAAAGTGGAGAACCTAGAACAAAGTGGGGAACCTAGAACAAAGTGGAGAACAAACAGCAAAGTGGGTAACCTAGAACACAGTGGGGAACTTAGTTCTAGGTTCCCCACTTTGTTCTAAGTGGAGAACCTAGAACAAAATGGGGAACTTAGAACAAAATGGAGAACAAACAGCAGAGTGGGGAACCTAGGACAAAATGGGGAACCTAGAACAAAGTGGAGAACCTAGAACAAAGTGGAGAACCTAGAACAAAGTGGAGAACCTAGAATAAAGAGGAGAACCAAGAATTATGAGAATAAATAGGCATAGAGAAACGTGAGTTAGTAGAGGAAGTAAATTATGAGTTTTGAAGGTCAGGCTGGAGGAAGATGACACTAGTGTAGGAGGGAGAGTATTTTATGTTGATGATGGAGAGAAAGAACTGAGGAGGAGGAGAAAGAGGGGGTAGCAGTATGGTAACCAGAAGTATTATATGTTAAAAAAGACGAGGAGCAGTAGCAATAGCAACAACATCAACAGCAGCAGTAGCAACAACAGCAACAGTAGCAACAACAGCAACAGTAGCAACAACAGCAACAGTAGGAGCAACAGCAACAGTAGCAACAACAGCAACAGTAGCAGCAACAGTAGCAGCAACAGCAACAGTAGCAACAGGAGTAGCAACAACAGCAACAGTAGCAGCAACAGCAACAGTAGCAGCAACAGTAGCAACAGCAGTAGCAACAGTAGTAGCAACAGCAGTAGCAACAACAGCAACAGTAGCAGCAACAGTAGCAGCAGCAACAACAGCAAAAACAGCAGCAACAACAGCAAAAACAGCAGCAACAACAACAGCAACAGCAGTAGCAACAGTAGCAGCAGCAACAGCAGCAAAAACAGCAACAACAGCAACAGTAGCAACAGCAGTAGCAACAGTAGCAGCAACAGTAGCAACAGCAGTAGCAACAGTAGCAGCAACAGTAGCAACAGCAGCAGCAAAAACAGCAACAGCAACAACAATAGCAGCAACAGTTGCAGCAACAACAGCAGCAGCAGCAAAAACAGCAGCAACAACAGCAACAGTAGCAACAGCAGTAGCAACAACAGCAACAGTAGCAACAACAGCAACAGTAGCAACAACAGCAACAGCAGCAAAAGCAGCAACAACACCAGTAGCAGCAACAACAGCAAAAACAGCAACAAAACAACAGCAGCAGCAACAGTAGCAGCAACAACAGCAACAGCAGCAAAAACAGCAGCAACAACATCAACAGTAACAACAGCAGTAGCAACAACAGCAACAATAGCAGTAACAGTAGCAACAGCAGTAGCAACAGCAGCAGCAACAACAGCAACAACAACAACAACAGCAGAAGCAACAGCAACAACAACATGATGGTGCTGCTGAATAGTGTGGAATAGAAGGAGGGTTCATCACTCCCTCACTGCCTCCATGCCAGGTCAGGACGGTGGAGAGGGAGGGTTCATCACTCCCTCACTGCCTCCATGCCAGGTCAGGACGGTGGAGAGGGAGGGTTCATCACTCCCTCACTGCCTCCATGCCAGGTCAGGACGGTGGAGAGGGAGGGTTCATCACTCCCTCACTGCCTCCATGCCAGGTCAGGACGGTGGAGAGGGAGGGTTCATCACTCCCTCACTGCCTCCATGCCAGGTCAGGACGGTGGAGAGGGAGGGTTCATCACTCCCTCACTGCCTCCATGCCAGGTCAGGACGGTGGAGAGGGAGGGTTCATCACTCCCTCACTGCCTCCACAGGTCCGGTGGAGAGGGAGGGTTCATCACTCCCTCACTGCCTCCATGCCAGGTCAGGACGGTGGAGAGGGAGGGTTCATCACTCCCTCACTGCCTCCATGCCAGGTCAGGACGGTGGAGAGGGAGGGTTCATCACTCCCTCACTGCCTCCATGCCAGGTCAGGACGGTGGAGACGGAGGGTTCATCACTCCCTCACTGCCTCCATGCCAGGTCAGGACGGTGGAGAGGGAGGGTTCATCACTCCCTCACTGCCTCCATGCCAGGTCAGGACGGTGGAGAGGGAGGGTTCATCACTCCCTCACTGCCTCCATGCCAGGTCAGGACGGTGGAGATGGAGGGTTCATCACTCCCTCACTGCCTCCATGCCAGGTCAGGACGGTGGAGAGGGAGGGTTCATCACTCCCTCACTGCCTCCATGCCAGGTCAGGACGGTGGAGAGGGAGGGTTCATCACTCCCTCACTGCCTCCATGCCAGGTCAGGACGGTGGAGAGGGAGGGTTCATCACTCCCTCACTGCCTCCATGCCAGGTCAGGACGGTGGAGACGGAGGGTTCATCACTCCATCACTGCCTCCATGCCAGGTCAGGACGGTGGAGACGGAGGGTTCATCACTCCCTCACTGCCTCCATGCCAGGTCAGGACGGTGGAGACGGAGGGTTCATCACTCCATCACTACCTCCATGCCAGGTCAGGACGGTGGAGAGGGAGGGTTCATCACTCCCTCACTGCCTCCATGCCAGGTCAGGACGGTGGAGAGGGAGGGTTCATCACTCCCTCACTGCCTCCATGCCAGGTCAGGACGGTGGAGACGGAGGGTTCATCACTCCCTCACTGCCTCCATGCCAGGTCAGGACGGTGGAGACGGAGGGTTCATCACTCCATCACTGCCTCCATGCCAGGTCAGGACGGTGGAGAGGGAGGGTTCATCACTCCCTCACTGCCTCCATGCCAGGTCAGGACGGTGGAGACGGAGGGTTCATCACTCCCTCACTGCCTCCACTCCATCACTACCTCCATGCCAGGTCAGGACGGTGGAGAGGGAGGGTTCATCACTCCCTCACTGCCTCCATGCCAGGTCAGGACGGTGGAGAGGGAGGGTTCATCACTCCCTCACTGCCTCCATGCCAGGTCAGGACGGTGGAGAGGGAGGGTTCATCACTCCCTCACTGCCTCCATGCCAGGTCAGGACGGTGGAGAGGGAGGGTTCATCACTCCCTCACTGCCTCCATGCCAGGTCAGGACGGTGGAGAGGGAGGGTTCATCACTCCCTCACTGCCTCCATGCCAGGTCAGGACGGTGGAGAGGGAGGGTTCATCACTCCCTCACTGCCTCCATGCCAGGTCAGGACGGTGGAGACGGAGGGTTCATCACTCCCTCACTGCCTCCATGCCAGGTCAGGACGGTGGAGAGGGAGGGTTCATCACTCCCTCACTGCCTCCATGCCAGGTCAGGACGGTGGAGACGGAGGGTTCATCATCACTGCCTCCCCAGGACGGTCACTGTTCATCACTCCCTCACTGCCTCCATGCCAGGTCAGGACGGTGGAGAGGGAGGGTTCATCACTCCCTCACTGCCTCCATGCCAGGTCAGGACGGTGGAGAGGGAGGGTTCATCACTCCCTCACTGCCTCCATGCCAGGTCAGGACGGTGGAGAGGGAGGGTTCATCACTCCCTCACTGCCTCCATGCCAGGTCAGGACGGTGGAGACGGAGGGTTCATCACTCCCTCACTGCCTCCATGCCAGGTCAGGACGGTGGAGAGGGAGGGTTCATCACTCCATCACTGCCTCCATGCCAGGTCAGGACGGTGGAGAGGGAGGGTTCATCACTCCCTCACTGCCTCCATGCCAGGTGCCAGGTCAGGACGGTGGAGAGGGAGGGTTCATCACTCCCTCACTGCCTCCATGCCAGGTCAGGACGGTGGAGACGGAGGGTTCATCACTCCCTCACTTCCTCCATGCCAGGTCAGGACGGTGGAGACGGAGGGTTCATCACTCCCTCACTGCCTCCATGCCAGGTCAGGACGGTGGAGACGGAGGGTTCATCACTCCCTCACTGCCTCCATGCCAGGTCAGGACGGTGGAGACGGAGGGTTCATCACTCCCTCACTGCCTCCATGCCAGGTCAGGACGGTGGAGACGGAGGGTTCATCACTCCATCACTGCCTCCATGCCAGGTCAGGACGGTGGAGACGGAGGGTTCATCACTCCCTCACTGCCTCCATGCCAGGTCAGGACGGTCAGTTCATCACTCCCTCACTGCCTCCACAGGTCAGGACGGTGGAGG
The DNA here is from genome assembly GCF_038502225.1 of Cherax quadricarinatus. Taxonomy (NCBI): domain Eukaryota; kingdom Metazoa; phylum Arthropoda; class Malacostraca; order Decapoda; family Parastacidae; genus Cherax; species Cherax quadricarinatus. The sequence continues at coordinate 25,283,059 of NC_091303.1, read as the reverse complement.
GAGGGTTCATCACTCCCTCACTGCCTCCATGCCAGGTCAGGACGGTGGAGACGGAGGGTTCATCACTCCCTCACTGCCTCCATGCCAGGTCAGGACGGTGGAGAGGGAGGGTTCATCACTCCACTCCCTCACTGCCTCCATGGAGAGGGAGGGTTCATCACTCCATCACTGCCTCCATGCCAGGTCAGGACGGTGGAGAGGAAGGGTTCATCACTCCCTCACTACCTCCATGCCAGGTCAGGACGGTGGAGAGGGAGGGTTCATCACTCCATCACTGCCTCCATGCCAGGTCAGGACGGTGGAGAGGGAGGGTTCATCACTCCATCACTGCCTCCATGCCAGGTCAGGACGGTGGAGAGGGAGGGTTCATCACTCCCTCACTGCCTCCATGCCAGGTCAGGACGGTGGAGAGGGAGGGTTCATCACTCCCTCACTGCCTCCATGCCAGGTCAGGACGGTGGAGACGGAGGGTTCATCACTCCCTCACTGCCTCCATGCCAGGTCAGGACGGTGGAGAGGGAGGGTTCATCACTCCCTCACTGCCTCCATGCCAGGTCAGGACGGTGGAGAGGGAGGGTTCATCACTCCATCACTGCCTCCATGCCAGGTCAGGACGGTGGAGAGGGAGGGTTCATCACTCCCTCACTGCCTCCATGCCAGGTCAGGACGGTGGAGACGGAGGGTTCATCACTCCCTCACTGCCTCCATGCCAGGTCAGGACGGTGGAGACGGAGGGTTCATCACTCCCTCACTGCCTCCATGCCAGGTCAGGACGGTGGAGACGGAGGGTTCATCACTCCCTCACTGCCTCCATGCCAGGTCAGGACGGTGGAGAGGGAGGGTTCATCACTCCCTCACTGCCTCCATGCCAGGTCAGGACGGTGGAGACGGAGGGTTCATCACTCCCTCACTGCCTCCATGCCAGGTCAGGACGGTGGAGATGGAGGGTTCATCACTCCCTCACTGCCTCCATGCCAGGTCAGGACGGTGGAGAGGGAGGGTTCATCACTCCATCACTGCCTCCATGCCAGGTCAGGACGGTGGAGAGGGAGGGTTCATCACTCCCACACTGCCTCCATGCCAGGTCAGGACGGTGGAGAGGGAGGGTTCATCACTCCCACACTGCCTCCATGCCAGGTCAGGACAGTGGAGAAGGAGGGTTCATCACTCCCACACTGCCTCCATGCCAGGTCAGGACGGTGGAGAGGGAGGGTTCATCACTCCATCACTGCCTCCATGCCAGGTCAGGACGGTGGAGAAGGAGGGTTCATCACTCCCTCACTGCCTCCATGCCAGGTCAGGACGGTGGAGAGGGAGGGTTCATCACTCCCTCACTGCCTCCATGCCAGGTCAGGACGGTGGAGAGGGAGGGTTCATCACTCCCACACTGCCTCCATGCCAGGTCAGGACGGTGGAGAGGGAGGGTTCATCACTCCCACACTGCCTCCATGCCAGGTCAGGACGGTGGAGACTGAGGGTTCATCACTCCCACACTGCCTCCATGCCAGGTCAGGACAGTGGAGAAGGAGGGTTCATCACTCCCACACTGCCTCCATGCCAGGTCAGGACGGTGGAGAGGGAGGGTTCATCACTCCATCACTGCCTCCATGCCAGGTCAGGACGGTGGAGACGGAGGGTTCATCACTCCCTCACTGCCTCCATGCCAGGTCAGGACGGTGGAGAGGGAGGGTTCATCACTCCCTCACTGCCTCCATGCCAGGTCAGGACGGTGGAGAGGGAGGGTTCATCACTCCCTCACTGCCTCCATGCCAGGTCAGGACGGTGGAGAGGGAGGGTTCATCACTCCCTCACTGCCTCCATGCCAGGTCAGGATGGTGGAGAGGGAGGGTTCATCACTCCCTCACTGCCTCCATGCCAGGTCAGGACGGTGGAGAGGGAGGGTTCATCACTCCCTCACTGCCTCCATGCCAGGTCAGGACGGTGGAGACGGAGGGTTCATCACTCCCTCACTGCCTCCATGCCAGGTCAGGATGGTGGAGACGGAGGGTTCATCACTCCCTCACTGCCTCCATGCCAGGTCAGGACGGTGGAGATGGAGGGTTCATCACTCCCTCACTGCCTCCATGCCAGGTCAGGACGGTGGAGACGGAGGGTTCATCACTCCCTCACTGCCTCCATGCCAGGTCAGGACGGTGGAGACGGAGGGTTCATCACTCCCTCACTGCCTCCATGCCAGGTCAGGACGGTGGAGACGGAGGGTTCATCACTCCCTCACTGCCTCCATGCCAGGTCAGGACGGTGGAGAGGGAGGGTTCATCACTCCCTCACTGCCTCCATGCCAGGTCAGGACGGTGGAGAGGGAGGGTTCATCACTCCCTCACTGCCTCCATGCCAGGTCAGGACGGTGGAGACGGAGGGTTCATCACTCCCTCACTGCCTCCATGCCAGGTCAGGACGGTGGAGACGGAGGGTTCATCACTCCCTCACTGCCTCCATGCCAGGTCAGGACGGTGGAGACGGAGGGTTCATCACTCCCTCACTGCCTCCATGCCAGGTCAGGACGGTGGAGACGGAGGGTTCATCACTCCCTCACTGCCTCCATGCCAGGTCAGGACGGTGGAGAGGGAGGGTTCATCACTCCCTCACTGCCTCCATGCCAGGTCAGGACGGTGGAGAGGGAGGGTTCATCACTCCATCACTGCCTCCATTCCAGGTCAGGACGGTGGAGAGGGAGGGTTCATCACTCCATCACTGCCTCCATGCCAGGTCAGAACGGTAGAGAGGGAGGGTTCATCACTCCCTCACTGCCTCCATGCCAGGTCAGGACGGTGGAGAGGGAGGGTTCATCACTCCATCACTGCCTCCATGCCAGGTCAGGACGGTGGAGAGGGAGGGTTCATCACTCCATCACTGCCTCCATGCCAGGTCAGGACGGTGGAGAGGGAGGGTTCATCACTCCACCACTGCCTCCATGCCAGGTCAAGACGGTGGAGAGGGAGGGTTCATCACTCCATCACTGCCTCCATGCCAGGTCAGGATGGTGGAGAGGGAGGGTTCATGACTCCCTCACTGCCTCCATGCCGGGTCAGGACGGTGGAGAGGGAGGGTTCATCACTTCCTCACTGCCTCCATGCCAGGTCAGGACGGTGGAGACGGAGGGTTCATCACTCCATCACTGCCTCCATGCCAGGTCAGGATGGTGGAGAGGGAGGGTTCATCACTCCATCACTGCCTCCATGCCAGGTCAGGACGGTGGAGAGGGAGGGTTCATGACTCCCTCACTGCCTCCATGCCAGGTCAGGACGGTGGAGAGGGAGGGTTCATCACTCCCTCACTACCTCCATGCCAGGTCAGGACGGTGGAGAGGGAGGGTTCATCACTCCATCACTGCTTCCATGCCAGGTCAGGACGGTGGAGAGGGAGGGTTCATCACTCCATCACTGCCTCCATGCCAGGTCAGGACGGTGGAGAGGGAGGGTTCATGACTCCACTGCCTCCATGCCGAGTCAGGACGGTGGAGAGGGAGGGTTCATCACTCCATCACTGCCCCCATGCCAGGTCAGGACGGTGGAGAGGGAGGGTTCATAACTCCATCACTGCCTCCATGCCAGGTCCCATCCACACCTGTCCATCACTCCCATATCACCTCGACACCTGTCCGTCATCCCCTCCCGTGTCATCCTCCACACCTGTACAGGTTCTTCACTTGCCCCACCTGCCTGGTACCTGGTTGTAGGTCCCAGGTAACCCACCTGCACCCTCGGGTCTGCTCATTGTTGACTCAGGTCACAAGTGGAGTTACTTGACCTCATTTATATGCTCTCTGTGTCTTGCATGCTGACCTGCTTCTGCTACTCCTGCCCTCACTCATAAGATCATAAGAACATAAGAAAGAAGGAATACTGCAACAGGCCTACTGACCCATGCGGAGCAGGTCCATGTTTCCACCCCCCCCCCGGATAAGCCCAATGACCTACCCCCCCGGATTAGCCCAATGACCCCCCCCGGATTAAGCCAATGACCCCCCCCCCCGGATTAGCCCAATGACCCCCCCCCCCGGATTAGCCCAATGACCCACTCCCCCGGATTAGCCCAATGACCCACCCAGTCTGGTCACCTCCACTAAAAGAAGGAGCACGGCACCAGACCCAGCAGCACAAGCTAGTTAGGTCCAACTCACACCCACCCACACCAACTCATGTATTTATCTAACCTATTTTTAAAACTACACAACGTTTTAGCCTGAATAACTGTACTCGGGAGTTTGTTCCACTCATCCACAACTCTATTACCAAACCAGTGCTTTCCTATATCCTTCCTGAATCTGATTTTTCCAACTTGAAACCATTGCTGCGAGTCCGGTCTTGGCTGAAAAATTTCAGCACGCTATTTACATCCCCTTTATTTATTCCTGTTTTCCATTTATACACCTCGATCATATCCCCCCTAATTCTACGCCTTTCGAGAGAGTGCAGATTCAGGGCCCTCAGTCTATTCTCATAGAGAAGATTTCTGATACACTCACGATATACAAGGAAAAATCAAGCTTAATATTATATATATGTCGTGTCGAATAGGTAAAACTGGTCAATTAGCAAGAACTCATTTAAAATTAAAATTAAGCCCTTTCCAAAATTTTCTCTTATACGTTTAAAGATTTTTTTTCATTTATAGTATGTAAAAATTAATAATTTTGTACCAGAAGAACCTTAGAAAACTAACCTAGCCTTATTATAACAAACGCAGTTTAATTTAGCCTAATCCAGCTAAATATAATTTAGGTAAGTGTGTGTGTGTGTGTGTTAATTACCATTTTGTCCTTGGCACATGTCTATTAGATACTAGGCCTGTTGTATATGCGTACGCGCACGCGCGCGCGTCTCTCTCTCCTGCCGAATAGGTAAAACTGGTCAATTAGCAAGAACTCATTTAAAATTACGACCATTCTAAAATTTTCTCTTATACGTTTAAAGATATATTTTTTCATTTATGTTAATGTAAAAATTAATAATTTTGTACCAAAAGAACCTCAGAAAACTTACCTAACCTTATTATAACAAGCGCAATATAATTTAGCCTAAACCAACTAAATATATTTTAGATAAGTTTACAATAATTTAATAATAAACAAAATGAAATATGACTCACGAAATCGTAATGACACGATTGCAAACAAACCATACCACTGTGTGTGTGTGTGTGTGTGTGTGTGTGTGTGTGTGTGTGTGTGTGTGTGTGTGTGTGTGTGTGTGTGTTTGTGAATTTTTTGAAATAAGACAAGGTATTGCTTTGTTGTGGGATGTGATGGTGAGGTGTGGTCTCGACCTTTTATATGCCTTCCTGTGATGTATTGTATTTATAGTTCCTTGATAATGTGAGAAGTCACGAAAGCGCTTGGAATTTCACTATTCTTTCACAGTGGTTGTTTTGCACACACACACACACACACACACACACACACACATATATATATATATATATATATATATATATATATATATAATATATATATATATATATATATATATATATATATATATATATATATATATTCTAAAGCCAAGTTAAGAATCACATTTAGAATTGGTTCGTGTATTGAAGGATTACTAATGATGGTTCTTACACTGATGATAGAAGTTAAATGAGAGAAATGTTAAAGAACCAGTATGAATCAACATTCCACTAAATTGAATTAGTGATGGACGGAGAGTTTTTTCATTACCCTAGCCGGCCATACAAATTATATATATTTATGTAACAGACATAAGCACTACTCCCATAGAACTCGAAATATAAAATATACTGACATGTGCTGCACCTGGGCGGGATTCATGGAGTTCCTTGTTTATAAAGAACTACAAAATACAACTAGAAAGAGTACTCAGTATTCTCTGGAGAAAGAAGTTATGTACAGGTGAAAACCCAAGAGAATTAGTACAGAAATGGCCGCTCTTTATAAAGGATTCAGCAGAGCGCTAACAACAAAACACAGATCAATAACACTAACATCACACAGTCACAGTCTTTGAAAGGCTGATGAAACGTCAAATAAAATTTTTTATAGAAAAGCATGATATGCGAAATGCAGAAGAGTGTAGAGGGAAAACATCGTGCTTGTCGCAACTGCTGCACACTTACGACGTGGTCACGTAAGTTGGGCAAGAAGATCAAAACGCAGATGTCACACATTTGCGTTTTCATTAGCCCTTGTGGTTTAGCGCTTCGTTTTGATTATACTAATAATAATTGCTTTTTCATTTTGCAAAACTACTTAACAGATACAATTATGGAGTTATAATTCATCAAGTGACGTCACTTGGTGTAGCGCGAAAAGTAGGTAGATGAATATTCATTTTTTCTGACAAATAGAACACAGAGAACAGTAGTTAATATATATATATATATATATATATATATATATATATATATATATATATAGCCTTAACAATGTAAAAAGCTCAGTACCCTAAGACACGGTCCTGGCACCTTTGCTGCTTCTCAGCCTCATAGCAGATAGAGGTTATAACACCCACCATAACTTTCATCATTTGCGGATAATACGGAAATAAATATGAAACTATGCTCAGAAAATGCTGACAAAATGCAAGAGGATATAAGTAAAATCTTCCACTGGGCAGTAAAAAATAACATGGTGTTCAATGATGACAAATTCCAGTTGCTTAGATATGGAATAACACGAGGGACTCTGAAGGGACACGATATACAAAATACTGGTTGACTACCAAATAAAAAGAAAAAATGTGAGACCTGGGTTTAATATTGTCAGCTGACTTGTCATTTAGAGAACACAGTAAGGTAAACGTGGTGAAAGCTAGTCAAACGTTGAGGTGGATAATGAGAATGTTCAAAACGAGAAATATTCCAGTGATGACAATATTCAAACTGCTCGTGTTCTTTCATGTGATGTACTGTTCCGTGTTGACGGCATCATTCAGAGCAGGAGAGATATCAGAGCTCCAAAAGAGAGATCATATATAGCCTTCATAGAGCCTATAAAACATTGAAATTACTGAGAACTCTTAAAAGTTTCGAATATGCACTTTCTGGAGTAGAAGAGGGAAAGATAAATATTATATACATGGAAGGTACTTGAGGGTCTAGTCCCAAGCCTAAATGGTACCATAACAGGGTACTAGAATGAGAGATATGGGAGGGAGTGTAAAATAAACCAAGTGAAGGGCAAGATAACAGTAAGAGAATAAAAGAATAATGTACTTTAACTGATCCAGACTACTCAGCAGCCTGCCAGAATATATAAGAAATACTACTGCACAAGTGTGTAAGTTTGCAAGAGGAAACTCGAGCGTTACCTCTGTCAACCAGGCTGTGATGGATGCGTGGGTCAACGGTCGCATGGTGGACCAGACAAGCCTGACCCATGGCTTGCTGTGGGACACTCACCCTAGTGAGTGTGTCACCTTAGTGTGTGTGTCACCTTAGTGTGTGTGTCAACCTGGTGAGGATATCACCTTGGTGTGAGTAGCCCTGGTGAATGTGTTACGCTGGTTAGTGTCACCCTGGTGAATGTGTCACCCTGGTGAATGTGTCACTCTGGTGAATGTGTCACCCTGGTGAGTGTCACCCTGGTGAATGTGTCACCCTGGTGAGTGTGTCACCCTGGTGAATGTGTCACCCTGGTGAATGTGTCACCCTGGTGAATGTGTCACCCTGGTGAATGTGTCACCCTGGTGAATGTGTCACCCTGGTGAATGTGTCACCCTGGTGAGTGTCACCCTGGTGAGTGTGTCACCCTGATGAATGTCACCCTGGTGAATGTGTCACCCTGGTGAATGTCACCCTGGTGAGTGTGTCACCCTGGTGAATGTCACCCTGGTGAATGTGTCACCCTGGTGAATGTGTCACCCTGGTGAATGTGTCACCCTGGTGAGTGTCACCCTGGTGAGTGTGTCATCCTGGTGAATGTCACCCTGGTGAATGTGTCACCCTGGTGAATGTCGCTCAGGTGAATGTCACCCTGGTGGATGTATCACTCTGGTGAGTGTGTCACCCTGATGAGTGTCACCCTGGTGAATGTGTCACTCTGGTGAGTGTGTCACCCTGGTGAATGTGTCACCCTGGTGAATGTGTCACCCTGGTGAGTGTGTCACCCTGGTGAATGTGTCACTCTGGTGAGTGTGTCACCCTGGTGAATGTGTTACCCTGGTGAGTGTGTCGCCCTGGTGAATGTGTCACTCTGGTGAGTGTGTCACCCTGGTGAATGTGTCACTCTGGTGAGTGTGTCACCCTGGTGAGTGTGTCACCCTGGTGAATGTGTCACCCTGGTGAATGTGTCACCCTGGTGAATGTGTTACCCTGGTGAGTGTGTCACCCTGGTGAATGTGTCACTCTGGTGAGTGTGTCACCCTGGTGAATGTGTTACCCTGGTGAGTGTGTCGCCCTGGTGAATGTGTCACTCTGGTGAGTGTGTCACCCTGGTGAGTGTGTCACCCTGGTGAATGTGTTACCCTGGTGAGTGTGTCGCCCTGGTGAATGTGTCACCCTGGTGAGTGTCACCCTGGTGAATGTCACCCTGGTGAGTGTGTCGCCCTGGTGAATGTGTCACCCTGGTGAGTGTGTCACCCTGGTGAATGTGTCACCCTGGTGAGTGTGTCGCCCTGGTGAATGTGTCACTCTGGTGAGTGTGTCACCCTGGTGAATGTGTCACCCTGGTGAATGTGTCACCCTGGTGAGTGTGTCACCCTGGTGAGTGTGTCACCCTGGTGAATGTGTCACCCTGGTGAATGTGTCACTCTGGTGAGTGTGTCACCCTGGTGAATGTGTTACCCTGGTGAGTGTGTCGCCCTGGTGAATGTGTCACTCTGGTGAGTGTGTCACCCTGGTGAATGTGTTACCCTGGTGAGTGTGTCGCCCTGGTGAATGTGTCACCCTGGTGAGTGTGTCACCCTGGTGAATGTGTCACCCTGGTGAATGTGTCACTCTGGTGAGTGTGTCACCCTGGTGAATGTGTTACCCTGGTGATTGTTGCCACCCTGGTGAATGTGTCACCCTGGTGAATGTGTCACCCTGGTGAGTGTGTCGCCCTGGTGAATGTCACCCTAGTGAATGTGTCACTCTGGTGAGTGTGTCACCCTGGTGAGTGTGTCACCCTGGTGAGTGTGTCACCCTGGTGAGTGTGTCACCCTGGTGAGTGTGTCACCCTGGTGAGTGTGTCACCCTGGTGAGTGTGTCACCCTGGTGAGTGTGTCACCCTGGTGAGTGTGTCACCCTGGTGAGTGTGTCACCCTGGTGAGTGTGTCACCCTGGTGAGTGTGTCACCCTGGTGAGTGTGTCACCCTGGTGAGTGTGTCACCCTGGTGAGTGTGTCACCCTGGTGAGTGTGTCACCCTGGTGAGTGTGTCACCCTGGTGAGTGTGTCACCCTGGTGAGTGTGTCACCCTGGTGAGTGTGTCACCCTGGTGAGTGTGTCACCCTGGTGTTTTGATCAGTGTAATAGAAAAGACTGGTCACGTGACTAAGGAAATAGTTGAGGGGGCTGCAGTAAGTCAAATAACATTAATGTTGATGTCTAACCGGTTACGTTAACTCTTGATTCAATAATCCACTTTCTTCCCTCCCTCCTTCCTCCATTATTTCCCACCCTCCCTCCTTCCTCCATTATTTCCCACCCTCCCTCCTTCCTCCATTATTTCCCACCCTCCCTGCATACTTCCCTCCACACCTCCATTACTCTCCTCCCTCCATTGCAATTTACACCTAGAAAATTCTAGCGGTGTTATTGACATACGCGGCCCTCAGAGTCACACCCCGTGAGAGCCACACCCCGTGAGAGCCACACCCCGTGAGAGCCACACCCCGTGAGAGCCACACCCCGTGAGAGCCACACCCCGTGAGAGCCACAAGTTTGGTAGACACTAAAATACTTCTGATGAAAAGCAGGGTTGCAATGACTGTACTAAGATATTAAGTATTAGACACGTGTAACAACTGAATATCTTTATTAAGTGTGCAGCAGCTGGGTACCTTTAGTAAGTAGACGTTTCGCCCACAAGTAGCTTTATCAGTACAATACAGAGACAAAAACTGAAGACCAAAGAGGTTGAAGATGAGGTAATGAGTCCGTCAGTCTAGCAGCAGGTGTTGAGTACCGTAGTCTTGATTGGTCAAGACTACGGTACTCAACACCTGCTGCTAGACTGACGGACTCATTACCTCATCTTCAACCTCTTTAGTCTTCAGTTTTTGTCTCTGTATTGTACTGATAAAGCTACTTGTGGGCGAAACGTCTACTTACTAAAGGTACCCAGCTGCTGCGCATGTCTAATTCTTCAGTTTCTCAGTATTAAATATTATTGATGTTCTGATACTAAGAGATAACTCAATAAATGTAAAGGGACCGGGCCGGGGGGAACTGACCCCCGGAAACGTCGTTCAGGTATCCTTAAGGTCCCTAGCTGTCTTTAAGAGGAAACTTGATTAACTCGTGTCCTTATAAGTCGGGCTGAGGTGCATACGTTGAACTGCGCGTGGCTAGCACTAACAGCCAAGTTGGTCAGGTCATCAACCTGGAGGCCTGATCTGGGATTGGAGGCAGGGGGCAGTGACTCTCGGTACCTTCGTCAGGTAAGGCTACAGTATAGGAGGACCAAGAGGGACATGATCAAAACATACAAAATACTTATTAATCAGAGTGGTTAAGGAGAGGTTGTGTGTAATACAAGAAGAGGAAGTCAGGGAACATGGATGGCAACTAACGATGCTCATGACTCATAGGGACGTTACGAAGTAATTTTTCAGTCTGAAGATAAGTGGGATGCAGTGGCTAGCGCGTCGGTCTGGAGTTTTATGACTCTGATCGCGGGTTCTATCCCCGCCCTTGGTATGGTTTGGAGTGCAGTAGATAAGAAAGATGATAGCTACCTGGGTTTTACCTGTAAACAATTACGGGGTTTTCGTGCCCTGCGACGTGATTCCAGACCAGGCCTTCTAGTTGATGCCCTGATTGATAAGATTGTTGGTGCTAGCCACACGCAGTCCAGCGTAAGCACCACCTCCTGGTTGATTAGAAACTGTCTTGAGGAACTAATTAAGTTTTCTTTTTAAGACTGCTCCTGCTGCCTGGGGTTTGTTAGTAATTCATCTTTTATATGAAGGAGGGTGTTGATAAGTCGTGGGCCGCTTACACTTGTTGAGTTACTACTTAATGTAGTCAGGGCACCTCCGCTTTTCACTGGAGGTATTCTGCACTGTCCACCGAGCCTCTTACTGTCTTGGAAAGGGATTTCATTGAGTAGGTTTGGGACCAATCCCTGTAGAATTTTCCAGGTGTAAATTATGTATCTTTCTCTTTACTCCGTTCCTGGAGGCCAAAAATCAGTAGAAGAGGCGGAGTAAGGAGCTATGACGCGACCCCAGCAAGTAAACACCATGGATTTCACTGTGATAGGGAGGTGAATGTTGCGGGTAAGTATAGTAAAGGTCAACATGTTTTTTTTTTTTTTTGCATTTACTTCCGTTGCAGCTTAAGCAACGTGAGAACGGCAGGCAGGCTGGTAGCCAAGCCAAGCCAAGCCAAGAGAAGCCAAGCCTAGTCTAGCCTGCCTAATACCCAGCAACGGTGGTTAAACTTGCTATACACTTGTCTGCCACAGTATTAGTGTGTGTGCTGAAGCTGGAACCAACGAGCTTTAGGGTAGTACTCAATACTATACACACCACACCAGAGCAGACAATACTCTGGCACCCAGCCAAGCTAGGCGCTTGATCCAGAGTAACTGGCACCAGGCTGATGATTAGTTTTTCATCTCTCCCGCATGAACCGACCAACAAAAGATATATGTTGCAATCAACACATCAGGAGCTTGCGGTGTTGCAGAAATGAGTAAGAAATCCAGGAAGATCCGTTCAAGGGAATGACTAGCTAAAATGAGATGGCATCAAACAGGGCATATATGTCAGGTGCCAGAAAGATAAAGGCAAGATTCTAAAACAGTAGTATTAGAGGCGTAAAGAAACCCATCAACATTGAATATTTAGTACTGACCTAGTGAACACAACATTAGTGCTATGATAACTATCTCCACACTGTCAGGCTTCATATCGTATCATTATACAAGACTTTAATGCTCTGATCTCAAAGTATTTGGCATCTATCAGTATAGGAATTTTTCATCACAAAGAAAATGGGGAAGAAGCAAGAAGGGTAAACCCTCCTATTTCCAGAGGCTGGCCCAATACATAGCTTGAAAGCTCCCACACCTCCATATGTCCTCGGACCAAGAGTAACACATCTAGCTTGGCTGGGTGCTTGGTTCTTGTAGGATTGGGTGGTCCTGTGGGTTAAGGCGTCATGTGGTTCTCGCTCACAATGGCGGGCCAGTGCAACATGGATTCGAATCCTTGGCTAGCGCAGTGTTGTTATTGATCAATACCACTCGTTCGTGGTTACAATAATATATGCTGCTCGTTGTACTAGTACACCAAACAGGAAGTAGAATGAAATTAGCTTAGTCATCCACACCACCGTATGTCCTTGGGTAGCGGTACAACATCCAATTCTGCTGGATGCGCTTCTCTTAAGGATTGTGTGCTTCCGTGGATTAAGGCTTCATGAGTTTTTGCCCACCATGAGGAAGGCCAAAGCAGCATGGGTTTGACTCCTTGGCTAGTCGCAGTGTTGTTATTCATCAATACCACTTGTTCATGGGTACAATAATATATATATATATATATATATATATATATATATATATATATATATATATGTATATATGTATATATGTATATATATATATATATATATATATATATATATATATATATATATATATATATATATATATATATATATTATGGGGGAGGTACCACCTCTTGAACTGGACTGGGGACCCTCGTCCTCATAGAAGAGAATCAACGTACTTCAGGGAAAACTCAAGATTCTGGAACTATTTGAATATTTTCTTCTCCAACCACCCCCTGTATTTTATGTGAACTTTATAAACAAGATACAGTAACAAAGATACAGTAACAAAGATACACTGGGAGGGAGAACAGCATCAATGACATCTCAAATACTGCATCCAGTTCCCAGTAATTTTTAGTTTACATTGCTAACATGTATGAATAAATGAAAACCTTGGCGTCTTTAAGACGTCGAGAAGAGGGACGAGGAGTGTGAGAAAGTGTGAGAAGTGAAACAGAGTGTGAGTGATGTGGATCAACTACACAGCTTTCACTCAACACTCGACTAACACTTTCTATTATCACTGATCTTGAAGTATTTATACTCTACACATAAACATAAATCACGTGTGTGTGTATGTGCTCACTACTCACCTGTATATATATACTCGCCTATACATGTGGTTGAAGGGGTCGAGACTTGGCTCGTGGCACCATCTCTCAACTTGCCGCTTTTTGGACTCGCTCTCGCCTAGCCTCGCGCGGCCTATCCTATCTATTCATGGAAGTCATTCCACCCTGAGACTAAAGAAATACTTCCTGGCACCCATATGCTGCAGCAGTTATCTGGTTGTGTGCTTCCGGAGACGTGCTCGGTGTTATGCTCACCGCAAGATCTTTCTCCTTGAGCGAGGTTTGCAGTCTTTGTCCACCTAGCCTATACTCTGTCTGCGGTCTTCTTTGCCCTTCCCCAGTCTTCATGACTTTGCATTTGGTGGGGTTGAATTTGAAAAGCCAGTTGCTGGACCACGTGTCCAGCCTGTCAAGGTCTCTTTGTAGTCCTGCCTGATCCTCATTTGATTTAATTCTCCTCATTAACTTCACATCATCTGCAAACAGGGACACTTCAGAGTCTACCCCCTTACATCATGTCATTCACAGGTACCAAAAATAGCATTTGGTCCTAGGACTGACCCTGGGAGCCCGCTCGTCACAGGCGCCCACTGTGATATCTCATCACGTACGATGACTCGTTGTCTCCCTGTCAAGTATCCTCTGATCCATTGCAGTGCCTTTCCTGTTATACGTGCCTGATCCTCCAGCTTCTGCACTAATCTCTTGTGAGGAACTGTGTCAAAGACCTTTCTGCAGTCCAGGAGAATGCAATCAACCGACCCCTCTCTCTCGTGTCTTCTGTTACTTTGTCATAAAACTCTAGAAGGTTTGTGACACAGGATTTGCCTTCCGTGAATCCGTGCTGGTTGTCGTTTATAATCTTGTTCCGTTCCTGGTGCTCCACCACTCTCCTCCTGATAATCTTCTACATGACTTTGCATACTATACAGGTCAGTGACACTGGTCTGTAGTTTAGTGCCTCGTTTATGTCTCCTTTCTTAAAAATGGGGACTACATTTGCCGTCTTCCATACCTCGGGTAGTTGCCCAGTTTCAAGGGATATGTTGAAGATTGTGGTTGGTGGGACACACAGCATCTCTGCTCCTTCCCTAAGGACCCACGGGAAGATGTCCGGTTCCATCGCCTTTGAGGTATCAAAGTCACTTAGCAGCTTCTTCACCTCCTCCTCAGTTGTGTGTATGTCATCGAACACTTGTTGGTATATTCCCTGTTGGTGCTCCCCTCTGTGCTGTCTTCCCAGAGCCCTTCCTGTCTTCTGTGAATACTTCCTTGAATCTCGTGTTGAGCACCTCACATTGTGTGTGTGTGTGTGTGTGTGTGTGTGTGTGTGTGTGTGTGTGTGTGTGTGTGTGTGTGTGTGTGTGTGTTTGTGTGTGTGTGTGTGTGTTTGTGTGTTTGTGTTTGTGTGTTTGTGTTTGTGTGTGTGTCCAGTCACAAGAGGCCAGAGACCATTTATAAGTAAATATTAGTTGGTGAACTAGTGACTAGATGCTAGACGCTCCTCCTAGAGCGCAACTGACCTCCATTTCGCTAAATTAATTTTCATAGGTGATTCACAAAGTCAGTTTCTTAACACTCTCTGTAAACATACAAATATTTCCTTTATTTTAAGTAGAGCTGAAGAAGGTTATGTTAGATAAATCTATAACAGCGTATATTTCACCAAAGGTAAATAAACAAAAAAAAAAGTCACCTTGTCTGGCTTTACAGAGGCTGAGACGTTTATATCTGCACGCTTATCACTATATACTCAATAAAGGCGTAACGCCAACAACTGGTAAGTAGACACTTAATGCTTCGAAGATTTTATTGGTACATTTTACCCACGACTGGAATTTAGCAATTGCATGATTTCATTTACTATTTAGCAAAATTGGATACATGAAGAGTGTGTTGCTAGCCTGTTGTGTATGATAGTTACACCGTGGGATAATGCTCACTGATACATCTTGTACCAATAATGATGTCACTATATTGTGTAACGCCAGTGGTAGTGCGGGAACATTACCGCGAGGACACAGAGTTCTCTGTGACCCCATAGTGTTGACAGCAGGTACTGCCGTCACCTAACACCTTACACACTACATAGTGTTGACAGCAGGTACTGCCGTCACCTAACACCTTACACACTACATAGTGTTGACAGCAGGTACTGCCATCACCTAACACCTTACACACTACATAGTGTTGACAGCAGGTACTGCCATCACCTAACACCTTACACACTACATAGTGTTGACAGCAGGTACTGCCATCACCTAACACCTTACACACTACATAGTGTTGACAGCAGGTACTGCCGTCACCTAACACCTTACACACTACATAGTGTTGACAGCAGGTACTGCCATCACCTAACACCTTACACACTACATAGTGTTGACAGCAGGTACTGCCGTCACCTAACACCTTACACACTACATAGTGTTGACAGCAGGTACTGCCGTCACCTAACACCTTACACACTACATAGTGTTGACAGCAGGTACTGCCGTCACCTAACACCTTACACACTACATAGTGTTGACAGCAGGTACTGCCATCACCTAACACCTTACACACTACATAGTGTTGACAGCAGGTACTGCCGTCACCTAACACCTTACACACTACATAGTGTTGACAGCAGGTACTGCCATCACCTAACACCTTACACACTACATAGTGTTGACAGCAGGTACTGCCGTCACCTAACACCTTACACACTACATAGTGTTGACAGCAGGTACTGCCGTCACCTAACACCTTACACACTACATAGTGTTGACAGCAGGTACTGCCATCACCTAACACCTTACACACTACATAGTGTTGACAGCAGGTACTGCCGTCACCTAACACCTTACACACTACATAGTGTTGACAGCAGGTACTGCCATCACCTAACACCTTACACACTACATAGTGTTGACAGCAGGTACTGCCGTCACCTAACACCTTACACACTACATAGTGTTGACAGCAGGTACTGCCGTCACCTAACACCTTACACACTACATAGTGTTGACAGCAGGTACTGCCATCACCTAACACCTTACACACTACATAGTGTTGACAGCAGGTACTGCCATCACCTAACACCTTACACACTACATAGTGTTGACAGCAGGTACTGCCGTCACCTAACACCTTACACACTACATAGTGTTGACAGCAGGTACTGCCATCACCTAACACCTTACACACTACATAGTGTTGACAGCAGGTACTGCCATCACCTAACACCTTACACACTACATAGTGTTGACAGCAGGTACTGCCGTCACCTAACACCTTACACACTACATAGTGTTGACAGCAGGTACTGCCGTCACCTAACACCTTACACACTACATAGTGTTGACAGCAGGTACTGCCGTCACCTAACACCTTACACACTACATAGTGTTGACAGCAGGTACTGCCATCACCTAACACCTTACACACTACATAGTGTTGACAGCAGGTACTGCCATCACCTAACACCTTACACACTACATAGTGTTGACAGCAGGTACTGCCGTCACCTAACACCTTACACACTACATAGTGTTGACAGCAGGTACTGCCGTCACCTAACACCTTACACACTACATAGTGTTGACAGCAGGTACTGCCGTCACCTAACACCTTACACACTACATAGTGTTGACAGCAGGTACTGCCGTCACCTAACACCTTACACACTACATAGTGTTGACAGCAGGTACTGCCGTCACCTAACACCTTACACACTACATAGTGTTGACAGCAGGTACTGCCGTCACCTAACACCTTACACACTACATAGTGTTGACAGCAGGTACTGCCGTCACCTAACACCTTACACACTACATAGTGTTGACAGCAGGTACTGCCATCACCTAACACCTTACACACTACATAGTGTTGACAGCAGGTACTGCCGTCACCTAACACCTTACACACTACATAGTGTTGACAGCAGGTACTGCCATCACCTAACACCTTACACACTACATAGTGTTGACAGCAGGTACTGCCGTCACCTAACACCTTACACACTACATAGTGTTGACAGCAGGTACTGCCGTCACCTAACACCTTACACACTACATAGTGTTGACAGCAGGTACTGCCGTCACCTAACACCTTACACACTACATAGTGTTGACAGCAGGTACTGCCGTCACCTAACACCTTACACACTACATAGTGTTGACAGCAGGTACTGCCGTCACCTAACACCTTACACACTACATAGTGTTGACAGCAGGTACTGCCGTCACCTAACACCTTACACACTACATAGTGTTGACAGCAGGTACTGCCGTCACCTAACACCTTACACACTACATAGTGTTGACAGCAGGTACTGCCGTCACCTAACACCTTACACACTACATAGTGTTGACAGCAGGTACTGCCGTCACCTAACACCTTACACACTACATAGTGTTGACAGCAGGTACTGCCGTCACCTAACACCTTACACACTACATAGTGTTGACAGCAGGTACTGCCAGGTATCACCTAACACCTTACACACTACATAGTGTTGACAGCAGGTACTGCCAGGTATCACCTAACACCTTACACACTACATAGTGTTGACAGCAGGTACTGCCATCACCTAACACCTTACACACTACATAGTGTTGACAGCAGGTACTGCCATCACCTAACACCTTACACACTACATAGTGTTGACAGCAGGTACTGCCGTCACCTAACACCTTACACACTACATAGTGTTGACAGCAGGTACTGCCGTCACCTAACACCTTACACACTACATAGTGTTGACAGCAGGTACTGCCGTCACCTAACACCTTACACACTACATAGTGTTGACAGCAGGTACTGCCGTCACCTAACACCTTACACACTACATAGTGTTGACAGCAGGTACTGCCGTCACCTAACACCTTACACACTACATAGTGTTGACAGCAGGTACTGCCGTCACCTAACACCTTACACACTACATAGTGTTGACAGCAGGTACTGCCATCACCTAACACCTTACACACTACATAGTGTTGACAGCAGGTACTGCCATCACCTAACACCTTACACACTACATAGTGTTGACAGCAGGTACTGCCGTCACCTAACACCTTACACACTACATAGTGTTGACAGCAGGTACTGCCGTCACCTAACACCTTACACACTACATAGTGTTGACAGCAGGTACTGCCGTCACCTAACACCTTACACACTACATAGTGTTGACAGCAGGTACTGCCATCACCTAACACCTTACACACTACAGTGTTGACAGCAGGTACTGCCGTCACCTAACACCTTACACACTACATAGTGTTGACAGCAGGTACTGCCATCACCTAACACCTTACACACTACATAGTGTTGACAGCAGGTACTGCCGTCACCTAACACCTTACACACTACATAGTGTTGACAGCAGGTACTGCCATCACCTAACACCTTACACACTACATAGTGTTGACAGCAGGTACTGCCGTCACCTAACACCTTACACACTACATAGTGTTGACAGCAGGTACTGCCGTCACCTAACACCTTACACACTACACTTGCTTAGCTTTATCCTTATGAAATTATCTTACCCTAGGGAGTTGTGGCGAAATATTTAGTAACGCAGAGATCAGGATTTTCGTGACCTATTAAGAAACCAATGTATGTTTTATGACCTCGTGAAAGGTCAGAGAAATTATCAGAGGCTGAGGATGTTTCGACACACTGTTAGTTCTTAAAATATATTGAAGACCTGACTAGTGTGACCTCACAGTCGCGTGTAGTTAGTAGTTATTGTGAGGCAAGATGTCAGCTGTGACCTCTGAGGTGTGTGTGTGTGTGTGTGTGTGTGTGTGTGTGTGTGTGTGTGTGTGTGTGTGTGTGTGTGTGTGTGTATAGGTGATGGTGATGTGTGTGCAAAGGTCAGCAATATGTGATGCCAGAGTGCTTTGGGAAGCGGGCCCAGGAGCTTACTCTCAACCCCCACAAACGCAAATCTGTGAATATAACTGGATGAGTGCACTGTGTTGACAGTGTTTCTCTTACTTAAGAGTCCACCTGGAGTCGATTTTGTGGGTCACTGTCCACCGTAGTCAGGTCCTAGACCAGGCCTCGTGGTTACTAACCTGAAAAACAAGATTGTTGGTGTCAGCCACACGCACGCTGCTAGCCGCCACCTTCCACTGATGCTGTTTACTTATTGGCAGTTAAATATAAGTATTTATGGGTTAAAGTTCCAACTCTCGTAATGTAGCTAAAGTGAACATTATCTGAAGAATGTTTCAGGCATTATCGTCCCTGCAGCCCTAGTGACAGCCTGATCCACCAGGCTATTGGTGCTCGCTGCACGCTTGGCATGAAAACACCCATAGCTCACATGATTACGACCTTATCAAGCTGTCTCTGTATTCTTGTTTTTAACGAACTTTTCACATTTAGTACGAGAAGTTAGCGAAATATTATATAGTGTACATAAGAGAAAACCAAATTTTACCTCACACAGTAAAATGTCGTATAAAGCTCCTCACTATATACACCGATTTTTTTTCTTAAATGCTACTGACAGAACTGTATCCAAAATTAAATGGCACTTTTTTCAAGTGCGTCTTGGAAGAAACATCAGCCAGTATAAGAAAGTTAGTAGTGTGTAGACCTGGTGTGTAGGCCTAGTATGTAGGCCTGGTATGTTAGCCTGGTATGTTAGCCTGGTATGTAGGCCTGGTATGTTAGCCTGGTATGTAGGCCTGGTATGTTGGCCTGGTATGTAGGCCTGGAGTGTAGGCCTGGTATGTAGGCCTGGTATGTAGGCCTGGTATGTAGGCCTCGTGTGTAGGCCTGGTATGTAGGCCTCGTGTGTAGGCCTGGTGTGTAGGCCTGGTGTGTAGGCCTGGTGTGTAGGCCTGGTGTGTAGGCCTGGTGTGTAGGCCTGGGATGTAGGCCTGGTGTGTAGGCCTGGGATGTAGGCCTGGTGTGTAGGCCTGGTGTGTAGGCCTGGTGTGTAGGCCTGGGATGTAGGCCTGGTGTGTAGGCCTGGTGTGTAGGCCTGGGATGTCTCTATCTTCCTAACTTTTTGTGTTCTTTTAAACTCTACGTTTGTGTACACTAGAAGGATGCTCACTTAGATTGTACAGAAACACACACACACACACACACACACACACACACACACACACACACACACACACACACACACACACACACACACACACACAACACACACACACACACACACACACACAACACACAACACACAACACACAACACACAACACACAACACACACACACACACACACACACACACACACGGGATGTTGTGTGCAAGGTGTGATGTGATCACTATTCCTACTTCAACAATTTCCACTGGTTTTTACTAGAACCTTTTATCTATCTACTAGTGCGTCGTATTTACTTTATAGTATCTGTTAGTCCCTCGTATCTACTCTGTATCTACTAGTACCTCGTATCTACTCAGTAGTATGTACTTAGTACATACTACTGAGTAGACACGAGGTACTAGTAGATACTAGTGAGTAGATAAGAGGTACTAATAATACTGAGTAGATACAAGTTTCTAGTACATTGTACTAGTACCTCGTTATCTACTCAGTAATATCTACTTAGTATCTACTAGTTCATTGTATCTAGTACCACGTATCTACTAGTACCTTGTATCTACTCATCCACTGTTACTTTGCCTTGCAGGTAAACTGTCGGTCAAGGTGCCGGGGAAGACTGTGGTGACTGCTGTTGGTACGTGACTACTGTTCTGTTAGAATTATCCCTAGGTACTGCTGTTATTCTGTTTGTGTTACCTGTAAGTTATACTGTTCTGTTTATATTACTGTTTACTACTGTTCTGTTTGTATTTCTGTTTACTGTTTTGTTTGTATTACTGTTTACTGTTGTTTTGGTTGAGCTACTTTTAAGTATTGCTGTTTTTTTTTACTGTTTTAGTTAACCTTTAGTCCTAACCACCTGTCATCCTAGCCACCTGCCTTCCATACCACCTACCTTTCATACCACCTGTCACCTTTACCACCTGTTATCCTAGCTACTTGTTATCTTAACCATTATCAAGCTAACCACCTTTCATCCTAACCACCTGTCATTCTAGTCACCTGTTATCATAGCCACGTGTCATTCTAACCATCTGTCATCCTAGTCAACTGTCATCCTAGCCACCTGTTATCCTAGTCCCCTGTCATCGTAGCCATCTGTCAGTAATAATATACAGCAAGAACAGCAACAACAGTAACAGCAATAGAAGCAGCAACAACAACAGTAACAACGGCAACAGTAACAACTACAACAGTAACTACAACAGCCTATTCAGTGAACATTAAAATGGTATAAAATACCGACAGATTGTTAGGTAAGACACATATGCAACAGTTAGGTATCTTTATTTTGAAACGTTTCGCCTACACAGTAGGCTTCTTCAGTCGAGTACAGAAAAGTTGATAGAAGCAGAAGATACTCTTCTCCAGACTGAGGGACTGACCACCTCAAAACTTTAAGGGTGATGGACTGATTACATCGTCTTCAAGTATCTTCTGCTTCTATCAACTTTTCTGTACTCGACTGAAGAAGCCTACTGTGTAGGCGAAACGTTTCAAAATAAAGATACCTAACTGTTGCATATGTGTCTTACCTAACAGCCTATTCAGTGTTATAAACTTGGTGTAAAATTCTGACACACAGCTCATTCATCGTCACCATCACTATCATCCTGACCAGCATCATCCTAACCAACATCATCAGCATCCTCTCATTTTAACCAACATCATCAGCATCCTCTCATCCTCACCAGCATCAGCAGCATCCTCTCCTCACCAGCATCAGCAGCATCCTCTCCTCACCAGCATCAGCAGCATCCTCTCATCCTCACCAGCAGCAGCAACATCCTATCATCCTCAGCAGCAGCAGCATCCTATCCTCACCAGCAGCAGCATCCTATCCTCACCAGCAGCAGCATCCTATCCTCGCCAGCAGCATCCTCTCATCTTCATCCTTACCAGCAGCAGCATCCTATCATCCGCAGCAGCAGCAGCCTCTCATCCTCACCAGCAGCAGCAGCATCCTCTCATCCTCACCAGCAGCAGCAGCATCCTCTCATCCTCACCAGCAGCAGCAGCACCTTCTCATCCTCACCAGCAGCAGCAGCATCCTCTCATCCTCAGCAGCAGCATCCTCTCATCCTCACCAGCAGCATCCTCTCATCCTCACCAGCAGCATCCTCTCATCCTCACCAGCAGCAGCAGCATCCTCTCATCCTCACCAGCAGCAGCAGCATCCTCTCATCCTTAGCAGCAGCAGCATCCTCTCATCCTCACCAGCAGCAGCAGCATCCTCTCATCCTTAGCAGCAGCAGCATCCTCTCATCCTCACCAGCAGCAGCAGCATCCTCTCATCCTCACCAGCAGCACCATCCTCTCATCCTCACCAGCAGCAGCAGCATCCTCTCATCCTCACCACCAGCAGCAGCATCCTCTTATCCTCACCAGCAGTAGCAGCATCCTATCATCCGCAGCAGCAGCAGCATCCTCTCATCCTCACCAGCATAACGAGAGCGAGCATCATCATGTTCACGTATCATCACTGACACACCACCTCACGCTTTCATCACTCAACTAATAGCGTGTGACTAACCACCCACATTCACCAAACTAGTGTTCTCCACTGAGGCATATTTCTCAGATTATATATTTACATGTGTGTGTGTGTATATATATATATATATATATATATATATATATATATATATATATATATATATATATATATATATATATATATATATATTATATTTTAACAAGTCGGCCGTCTCCCACCGAGGCAGGGTGACCCAAAAAGAAAGAAAATCCTCAAAAAGAAAATACTTTCATCATTCAACACTTTCACCTCACTCACAAATAATCACTGTTTTTGCAGAGGTGCTCAGAACACAACAGTTTAGAACATAAGAACATAAGAAAGGAGGAACACTGCAGCAGGCCTGTTGGCCCATACTAGGCAGGTCCTTTACAATTCATCCCACTAACAAAAATTTGACCAACCCAATTTTCAATGCTACCCAAGAAATAAGCTCCGATGTGCAAGTCCCACTCAAATCCAACCCTTCCCACTCATGTACTTATCCAACCTAAATTTGAAACTACCCAAAGTCCTAGCCTCAATAACCCAACTAGGTAGACTGTTCCACTCATCTACTACCCTATTTCCAAACCAATACTTTCCTATGTCCTTTCTAAATCTAAACTTATCTAATTTAAATCCATTACTGCGGGTTCTCTCTTGGAGAGATATCCTCAAGACCTTGTTAATATCCCCTTTATTAATACCTATCTTCCACTTATACACTTCAATCAGGTCTCCCCTCATTCTTCGTCTAACAAGTGAATGTAACTTAAGAGTCTTCAATCTTTCTTCATAAGGAAGATTTCTAATGCTATGTATTGATTTAGTCATCCTACGCTGAATGTTTTCTAACGAATTTATGTCCATTCTGTAATATGGAGACCAGAATTGAGCTGCATAATCTAGGTGAGGCCTTACTAATGATGTATAAAGCTGCAGTATGACCTCTGGACTTCTGTTGCTTACACTTCTTGATATAAATCCCAGTAATCTATTTGCCTTATTTCGTATGCTTAGGCATTGCTGTCTTGGTTTAAGGTTGCTGCTTACCATGACCCCCAAGTCCTTTTCGCAATCTGTATGGCTAAGTTCTACATTATTTAACTTATAAGTGCTAGGGTTATGGACACTCCCGAGCTTCAGAACCTTGCATTTATCTACATTGAACTGCATCTGCCACTTTTCTGACCAAGAGTAGAGTTTGTCTAAATCCTCCTGAAGTTCCCTAACATCTACGTTTGAATCAATTATCCTACCTATCTTCGTGTCATCGGCAAATTTGCTCATATCACTAGTAATTCCTTCATCAAGATCATTGATGTATATTATAAACAACAATGGGCCCAAGACTGATCCCTGTGGAACGCCACTTGTTACTGATCCCCACTCGGATTTAACCCCATTTATGGACACTCTCTGCTTCCTGTCTGTGAGCCATGACTCGATCCACGAGAGCACCCTCCCCCCAATGCCATGAGCTGCTACTTTCTTCAACAGTCTTTGGTGTGGAACTCTATCAAATGCCTTACTAAAATCTAAGTAAACAATATCAAATTCTTTATCGTGGTCAACAGCCTCAAAAGCTTTACTGAAGAAAGTTAATAAATTAGTTAGACAAGACCGGCCTCTTGTGAATCCATGCTGAGTATCATTAATCAAGCTATGCTTATCGAGATGGCTTCTTATAATCTCAGCTATAATTGACTCTAGCAACTTGCCTACAATTGAGGTCAGGCTTATTGGGCGGTAATTTGACGGTAACGACTTGTCCCCTGTTTTAAAAATAGGAATTACATTAGCCATCTTCCACATATCAGACACTACACCTGTTTGAAGAGATAAATTAAAAATATTAGTTAATGGTTCACAGACTTCCATTTTGCATTCCTTAAGAACCCTTGAAAAAACCTCATCAGGACCCGGTGACTTATTTTGCTTCAGTCGGTCTATCTGCTTCACAACCATTTCACTAGTGACTGTGATGTTACATAATTTATCTTCTTCTGATCCACTATAAAAATTAATTACCGGAATATTATTAGTGTCTTCCTGTGTAAAAACCGAGAGAAAATAATTATTTAAAATCGAGCACATTTCATTCTCTTTGTCAGTAAGATGCCCATAGTTATTTTTAAGGGGACCTATCTTATCTCTGACTTTTGTTCTATATACCTGGAAAAAACTTTTTGGGTTAGTTTTAGAATCCCTAGCAACTTTAATTTCATAGTCCCTTTTAGCTTTTCTTATCCCCTTTTTAATGTCCCTCTTAATGTCAATATACTGATTCATAAGATGACCCTCGCCTCTTTTGATACGCCTATAAATTCATTTCTTATGCCTTAGTAGATATTTCAGCCTATTATTCATCCATTTTGGGTCATTTCTATTTGATCTAATTTCCTTATAAGGGATAAACGTTCTTTGAGCAGCATGTATTGTGTTCAGAAAACTGTCATATTGATAGCTCTCTTCGTTACCCCAGTCAACAGATGATAAGTGTTCTCTAAGCCCATCGTAATCTGCTAAGCGAAAATCTGGGACTGTTATTGAGTTATCCCTATTATCATACTTCCATTCAATTCTAAATGTAATTGATTTGTGGTCGCTAGCACCCAGTTCCTCTGAAACTTCTAAACTATTAACAAGGGATTCATTGTTTGCCAGAACTAAGTCAAGCAGGTTATTACCCCTTGTAGGTTCTGTCACAAACTGCTTCAAAAAACAATCCTGAACTACTTCTAAGAAATCGTATGATTCTAAATTCCCAGTCAAGAAATTCCAATCAATATGACTAAAGTTAAAGTCTCCTAGAATTACTACATTATCGTGCCTTGTGGCCCTAACAATTTCCTCCCATAGTAGTCTCCCCTGGTCCCTATCTAAATTTGGGGGACGGTATATCACACCTAAAATTAATTTTTCATGCCCCTCTGAAAATTCTATCCAAACAGACTCTGTATGTGTTACTTCAGACTTAATACCCGTTTTTATGCAACAGTTCAAGCGATCTCGGACATACAATGCCACCCCACCCCCCTTCCCGATACTTCTATCTACTTGGAACAATTTAAAACCCTGTATGTGACATTCTGCAGGCATGTCCCGACTTTTTGAATTAAACCAGGTCTCAGTAATGGCAAATACATCTATGTTACCTGCACTAGCAACTAGTCTCAACTTGTCCATCTTATTCCTAGCACTGCGACTATTTGTGTAATAAATTTTTAATGACCCTCCTCTCTCTTTACCCTTCCTGCTCCTTTCTGTTATTCCACTAAACCTATTACTGTCCTTGTCAATTAGTGCCACTGGCTTTCCAATATCCACCTCATTTTGCCTATTACTAATTCTCCTAGTACTCATGTTACTACCCTGCGACTTCACAGTTTTCCCGCCAAAACCCATACCACTAACTATTCCTAGTTTAAAGACCTAACAGCTCCCTCCACTGCGTTGGTCAGTGCTCCCACCCCACACCTAGATAAGTGAACCCCATCCCTGGCATACATGTCATTTCTGCCATAGAAGAGGTCCCAGTTGTCAATGAATGTTACCGCATTTTCCTTACAGTATTTGTCCAGCCAGCAATTGACACCAATTGCTCTGGACAACCATTCATTTCCAACTCCTCTCCTTGGCAAAATGCCACATATGACAGGCTTCCCACCCTTCCTCCTAATTATCTCTATTGCTGACCTATACCTGCTAATCAGGTCCTCACTCCTACGTCTGCCAACATCGTTGCCTCCAGCACTGAGACAGATAATAGGATTGCTCCCATTACCCCTCATGATGTCATCCAGACGGCTAACAATATCCTTCATCCCAGCCCCAGGAAAACACACTCTCTGCCTCCTACTCCTATCCTTCAAGCAGAATGCCCTATCCATGTACCTAATCTGGCTATCCCCAACAACAACAATGTTTTTACCTTCCTTGGCGTCGTCCGTCGTGATGCTCTGAATAGTCGACTCACATTCGCCAGGTAGCATTACACCACTTGTAGAATTCGTCAAGACGTTCTCGATGGTCTTCGTTGGGGTTTCTAGGGATGTCTTACTCACGTCTGCCAATGCTTCTTTGGTGCTCGTTGTGGCATTCCCAGTAGAACACTCACATTCGTCAGGTAGCACCGAGAATGAGTTGGAAGTTTCCACGGTAGTCTTCTGGTTTCTCGTTGTTTCTGCCTCTCCAACCGTTTTCTTGATCTTCAGCTTGGTTCCATGTTGCCCGGCCACTGACCAAGCTCCCCTCTTAACCTGGGGACTCACAACAGAAGGATTACTACGAATCCTCTTGTTCTCCTCCGTTAATCGCCGTATCTCCATCTTAGCAACTCTGAGCTCTTCTCTCAGCTGCTGGTAAAGTTGCTCAAGAGAGGGCATCCTGGTACAGATTCACAGAGAGCACACGAACAGGTCTTCACAGAGCTAAGTACACGTCAGCATATACGTATAAAGATACACAACATATCCCTCCAAACTGCTAATATCCCAAACCCCTCCTTTAGAGTGCAGGCATTGTACTTCCCATTTACAGGACTCAAGTCCGGCTATATAAAATTAACCAGTTTCGCTGAATTCCTTCACTAAATATTACCCTGCTCACGCTCCAACAGATCGTCAGGTCCCAAATACCATTCGTCTCCATTCATTCGTATCGAACACGGTCATGCACGCCTGCTGGAAGTCCAAGCCACTCGCCCACAAAACCTCCCTTACCCCTTCCTTCCAAACTTTTCGAGGACGACCCCTACCCCGCCTTCCTTCCCCTACAGATTTATACGCTCTCCATGTCATTCTCTCTAAATGACTAAACCACCTCAGCAACCCCTCTTCAGCCCTCTGACTAATACTTTTATTAACTCCACACCTACTAATTTCAACACTCCGAATTTTCTGCATAATATTTACACCACACATTGCCCTTAGACAGGACATCTCCACTGCCTCCAACCGCCTCCTCGCTGCTGCATTCACAACCCAAGCTTCACACCCATACAAGAGTGTTGGTACTACTATACTTTCATACATTCCCTTCTTTGCCTCCATAGATAACGTTTTTTGTCTCCACATATACCTCACCTTTTTTCCCTCATCAATTCTATGATTAACCTCATCCTTCATAAATCCATCCGCCGACACGTCAACTCCCAAGTATCTGAAAACATTCATTATATATATATATATATATATATATATATATATATATATATATATATATATATATATATATATATATATATATATATATATATATATATTCACCAAAGTCATATCGCCACGGAGGCCCTGTCCTAGACCAGCCTGCCTCCCAGTTGTTCGCCTAATTGACCTGGCTGTGAGTGCTGGCTTCCTGAACTCAACCAGAAGTGTGTTGGTGCCTTCCCTTATGCACTGAGGGAGGGTGTTGAAAAATCGAGGACCACTTGAGACTGAGTTCTTAGTACATCCCGTGGTTTTTATTGTAGGTGCTTTGCACCGTCTGCCAAGTCTCTTGCTTTCATATGGAGTGATTTCGGTGTGTAGGTTTGAGACCAATCCATCTAGGATTTTCCATGTGTAAATTATGTTTTTCGCTTGCGTTCCTAGGAACACAATTCAAGGAACTTAAAGCGTTCCCGGTGATTCAGGTGCCTAACTGAATTTGTATTGAATTCTCTGCACGTTTCCTACCTTGAAGCGGCCGTTTGTATATAGCAGTATTCCAGCCTGGAAAGAATGAGCGGCCGTTTGTATACAGTCGTATTCCAGCCTGGAGAGAACGAGCGGCTGTTTGTATACAGCAGTATTCCAGCCTGGAGAGAACGAGTGGCTTAAAAAGAGTATCATCAATTGTTCTAGTTATCCAGCCTATCATTTTCCTTGCTATAGCAAGAGCAACATTGTTGTGATCCTGCAATGTGATATCTTCCGACATCATTACTTCAGAGTTTCGTGCATGGAACTTTCACTCTGTTGAATGATTTGACTTTGTCCTATACTCCGTTACAGTCTTTATTTCCTCCATTTCTTCCACAGTAACTGAAACTTGTTCTCTGTTGCATGCACACAACACACTGCTGGGGGAAGTGAAGAATAAGTATAGTTTTCAGAACAAGCTTTTTTTGCAACAAGGTTTCACTCCGCGTAGAGCTTAATACAATCATGAGTTGAACTTCTACAAATAGCGAAACATTGTTAAAATAAATGCTTGTTTTGCAACCTATGCTTGTTCTCAGAGTAGTATTGCTTAACATATTTCACACAGTACTACATATTTACACAATACCGGATATTAACACAGCACACACACCAGGGTAAATACCTGGTACTGTGTGTGTGTGTGTGTGTGTGTGTGTGTGTGTGCGCGTGTGTGTGTGTGTGTGTGTGTGTGTGTGTGTGTGTGTGTGTGTGTGTGGCAATAGAGGGTTGAGAGTTGTGACATACAGTCACTTTTCCAAATGAGAGGAGACGAGCATGACTATCAGAGTGAAAGAGCTTATTAATGGTGGGATGGCAACAAAGGTGTTCCCTGCAAGACAATCTTCCCAACTTGTGCAATGCAACAAAACAACTTGGGAGGTTCTTATGTGACTGAGGTCGTAAAATTACATAACATTAAGATGTAGCCATTGTGATATTTTTTTTTTGTCGAAATGCAGTGAATTCAAATTTTTTATTACAGTGTCTTCAACCACGGCATGTAATTTGTCAGAATAACAAAATCGATATAGATTTTGCAAAGAATGAGTTACCTGTAGGTTACTACGTGCTTGGTGTGATATACCAGGCTGTTGATGTCAGCGCCAAGGACAAGAAGGTATGCAGCACAGCCCAGCTCATCAGGAACTGACTTGAGAAACTTGTCGAGTTCTCCTTTTGAAGGATAGACAGGAGGCCTGTTTACGAGTGCAGCCTACGGTGGTGAGGTCAACCTATGACCCCTCTCATAACCAGCAACCAGGTCTGGTCTGGTCTCAGACTGAAATCAACGCAAAATGTGGCATAGTCCACCCTCTACATCCTGGTCTGAGGCCACACATTATTCTTGCCTTACTGGTCAACCAGGCTGTTGCTGTTAGTGACGCACAGCCAACATAGCCTAGTCGGTCCTACATTGTTGCTGTTCCTAATATACCAGTTTAGATCGGTAAAACCTAGTACCAGTAACTTCATAAATAAAGTTGTAACTGGTAAAACCCGGTACCAGTAACATCATAAATCAACTTTTAACTATCCACACTAATGAAGAGAGTTATTTATGACTGTAATAATGTACGAGAATGTAATATAATGACTTGAATGTAATATAACGACCTGAATAATATAATTACCTGAATAATGTAATATGGCATGAAAAATATAATATAATGACCTGAATAATGTAACTATGTCCTGAATAATGATATATAATGACCTGAATAATATAAATGAATAATGTAATATAATGACTTTAATGCATATGAATGTAGTATAATCTGAAAAATCCATGAATTGTGCAGGATAATGAGCACCAGAAGTTTTGATGTTCTCACGGTCATTGTAGTTATGTAGTGGATGTTGTGGTTCATTATAGTGATGTGTTTCATTACAGTGCTGTTGTGGCTCATTATAGTGGTGTGGTTCATTATAGTGTTGTGTTGTGGATCATTAGAGTGATGTAGTTCATTATAGTACTGTTCATTATAGTGCTGTGTTGTGGATCATTAGAGTGATATAGTTCATTATAGTACTGTTCATTATAGTGCTGTGTTGTGGTTCATTATAGTGCTATATTATGATTCATTATAGTGCTATATTATGGTTCATTATAGTGCTGTTGTGGTTCATTATATTTGTGTTGTGGTTCATTACAGTGCGGTGTTGTGGTTCATTATAGTACTGTTGTGGTTCGTTATAGTGCTGTGTTATGGTTCATTGTATTGCTGTGTTGTGGTTCATTATAGTGTTGTGTTATGGCTCATTATAGTGCTGTGTTATGGTTCATTAGTGCTGTGTTGTGGTTCATTATAGAGTTGTGGTTCATTATTGTGCTGCGTTGTGGTTCATTATAGTTCTGTGTTGTGGTTCATTATAATGTTTTGGTTCATTATATGTTGTGTTGTGGTTCATTATAGTGCTGTGTTAAGGTTCATTATAGTGCTGTGTTGTGGTTCATTATAATGCTGTGTTGTGGTTCATTTTAGTGATGTGGTTCATTATAGTGCTGTCTTATGGTTCATTATAGTGCTGTTGTGGTTCATTATCGTGTTGTGGTTCATTATAGCGATGTGGTTCATTATAGTGTTATGGTTCATTATAGTGCTATTGTGGTTCATTATAGTGCTGTGTTGCGGTTCATTATAGTGCTGTGTTGTGGTTCATTATTGTGTTATGGTTCATAATAGTGCTGTTGTGGTTCATTATAATGCTGTTGTTCATTATAGTATTGTGGTTTATTAAAGTGTTGTGGTTCATTATAGTGTTATGATTCATTATAGTCCTGTTGTGGTTCATTAGTGTTGTGGTTCATTATAGTGCTGTTGTGGTTCATTATACTGCTGCATTGTGGTTCATTGTAGTGCTGTTGTGGTTCATTATAGTGCAGTTTTGGTTCATAGTGCTGTTCATTATAGTGCTTTGTTTCAGTTCATTATAGTGCTGCATTGTGGTTCATTATAGCGCTGTTGTGCCTCATTATAGTGCTGTGTTGTGGTTCATTATAATGCTGTTGTTCATTATAGTGCTGTGTTGTGGTTCATTATAGTGCTGTGTTGTGGTTCATTATAGTGCTGTGTTGTGGTTCATTATAGTGTTGTGGGTCATTATAGTGTTGTGGGTCATTATAGTGCTGTTGTCATGTGGGGTTCGAATGCTGGAATGGAGTAAAAACACACACTTGGGGCGGCTGGTAACTTATAATTATGAGTACTAAAGGAGTGCCAAGCCTGGCCTGTCTACTCTCTAACGTCTCGTCAACCACAGCATGAGTTAGCCACTGCAACAGAGTTTGATCCTCCCAGAGATGATAACCATTCTGCATATGTCAGTCTTACTCTAGCAGAGTTGGTGTTATATGTAAATAACCTGTTTAGATGAATAATATAGTATAAAATGTATTTCTGTTGTCTGTTACAATATCAACTTATTAATTTTCAAGAAATTTTTTCTTCTGTTCATGTTCTCTCCTAATTCTGAGATTTAACAGTCTAGATTTGAGTGCACCAAGTCTGCCTTTTCTGTTAATCACTTCCTTCTTTATACATATACTTCCTCAGAATCCGTAGATCTCATGATTACAGATCAATCGATCAATTTTTCTTGTCACTCTTATTATATAATCCCACTGTTGAGTCTGTTCTTCCCATGAATTGTGATATATCATACCTTGTAATGCATTACAATTAGTTCCATTACATTAGCTTCCATCCTGATAATATCCTTATGTATGTTATAATGTTCAGCTGTTGTGTACTTTGACATTGTATAAAATCAGCCCAAAACCGTATGCCTGTCGCCTCTAGTTTGCATTAGCACAACGCCGGGACACCATACGTTAGCGTTGTGGAGCTATCCGTAGTATCAGTTACCAGTAGTGTCAGTAGTATGTGACTCATTCCCACCATTACTGATTCACCATCTCCCTACATGATCACTGACCATTACTGAGTCATTCTGCTGATCATGGCATGATGTTTGAATGCCACTTGCCCTCGGGGCACGGCAGAGTATTTCAAGTCGAGACGTTAGAGAGAAGACAGGCCAGGCTTGGCACTCCTCCTTTAGTACTCAAAATTATAAGTTACCAGCCATCAGAAGTGTTTTTACCCAGTTTCAGCATTCGAACCCCACACGACATTGTGCTGTGGTTCATTATAGTGCTGGTTCATTATAGTGCTGTGGTTCATTATAGTGCTGGTTCATTATAGTGCTGTGGTTCATTATAGTGCTGGTTCATTATAGTGCTGTGGTTCATTATAGTGCTGTTGTGGTTCATTATAGTGCTGTGTTATGGTTCATTTTAGTGCTGTTCATTATAGTGCTGTGTTGTGGTTCATTATGGTGCTGTGTTGTGGTTCATTATAGTGCTGTGTTGTGGTTCATTATAGTGCTGTGTTGGTTCATTATAGTGTGTGAGTGTTGTTGATACGTATGACCCTTGTGAGTTTACTCTTAGTTTTGATTGCTTGTGTTGTGGAGCCAGTATGACACTGGAATTATTATGAACTCTTCAAAGTACTAGACATGTACTCACTAGGGTTGAGGAGAGAGGGATACATGGAAGGTGCTTAAGAATCTGCTTCTAAATCAACACTGACATATTAACATACTGGAGTTGAGAGATATGGGATAATGTGTAAAATACACAGTGAAAAACACGGGCGCCGAGGGCACAGTAAGATAACTTTGTATCAACATTCGTAGGTCTAGACTGTTGAACATCTTACCAGAAGATGTCAGAAAGACTGTTGGGACAAATGTAGAAGTCTTTAAGAGGACACTGGACAAGTATCTCCGGATTAATTAGGCTGTGTTGGATATTTGTACCAGTAGGGCGCCAGCAGCAAGAACCTGGTTGACTAGGCAAGCATCAGACAAACCTAGCATAGGGCCGGGCTGTGGGAGTAGGGGAACTCTCGAAACTCATCAAAGGTATGTTAAATTCAAAGCCTTATTGTTGGCTTTAACATCATCTCACATGTTATACAGTAGTCACTTCCATAAAATACTACATTTATATTCATATTTTCTTCGTCTCTCACTCTAATTGTATGTTAAGATTTGTTAAGATAACCAGAGTACAGAGGTAGTTGTGAGCAGTAGTGCTTCTGGCTGCCTCCCTCTCCCTTACCCCTATCATTCTCTTTTCCCTAACCCCCCACACCCTCCCAACTCCTCCCTCTTATCCCTCCTTACCGCGTACCTTCTCTTACACCATCCCTTCCACTTCCTACCCTGTCTCTCCTCTTCCTACCTACTCCTTTCTACCCCGATCCCTCTTCCTACCTCCAACACCTCCTACCCCATCCCTCCTGGGTAGCTTAACCGTTGATGGGGTTTTTACATATTTTCGACACAGTTTCCATGTGGCGAAGCTCTGGGATGGGGTAGGTGAGGGGGAGGGGGAGGGGGAGGGCTGATCGCTGCTGGGTATTTTTAGTTCAGGTTTCCTGCTGAATGATCCGGCAGTCTTGTGACCTGAAACTGGCGTCTTCAACGGCGCTCTGTGCTACGTAAGTAATCGTTGAGAAACTACGTGACCCCCCTCCCCCACAACCATTACCTTCACTAATTGTTATAATCCTCCAGGTGTAGTGGAAGTGAGTTAGTGGAAGAAACACAGTGGAGAGAGAGAGAGAGAGAGAGAGAGAGAGAGAGAGAGAGAGAGAGAGAGGAGCGGTTAGTGTTGCATCCAGCGACAAGTGGCACTACCACTTCACGACCTGTTGAACCGGTTACTGTGTGCATCTCCGGTGAGACACCTCACCTCCCTCCCTCACTACACACACACACACACACTACATCCTCACTACACTCCTACAGTGAGACAACCCACCTCCACCTCCCTCACTATACACAGTAACCTACATTAATACAAGTAAAATCCCGGAAAGTAATGATTGCAGAGGATGTTATAAATTACGCAGGTGGACAGTCACTAGATAAATAGTTCATGCAGCACTACCTGTATGATCATGCATCACTACCTGTATGATCATGCAGCACTACCTGTATGATCATGCAGCACTACCTGTATGATCATGCAGCACTACCTGTATGATCATGCAGCACTACCTGTATGATCATGCAGCCCTACCTGTGTGATCATGCAGCACTACCTGTATGATCATGCAGCACTACCTGTATGATCATGCAGCACTACCTGTATGATCATGCAGAACTACCTGTATGATCATGCAGCACTACCTGTATGATCATGCAGCACTACATGCATGATCATGCAGCACTACCTGTATGATCATGCAGCACTACCTGTATGATCATGCAGCACTACCTGTATGATCATGCAGCACTACATGCATGATCATGCAGCACTACCTGCATGATCATGCAGCACTACCTGTATGATCATGCAGCACTACCTGTATGACCATGCAGCACTACATGCATGATCATGCAGCACTACCTGCATGATCATGCAGCACTACCTGTATGATCATGCAGCACTACCTGCATGATCATGCAGCACTACCTGTATGATCATGCAGCACTACCTGTATGATCATGCAGCACTACCTGTATGATCATGCAGCACTACCTGTATGATCATGCAGCAATACCTGCATGATCATGCAGCACTACCTGTATGATCATGCAGCACTACCTGCATGATCATGCAGCACTACCTGTATGATCATGCAGCACTACCTGCATGATCATGCAGCACTACCTGTATGATCATGCAGCACTACCTGCATGATCATGCAGCACTACCTGTATGATCATGCAGCACTACCTGCATGATCATGCAGCACTACCTGTATGATCATGCAGCAATACCTGCATGATCATGCAGCACTACCTGTATGATCATGCAGCACTACCTGTATGATCATGCAGCACTACCTGTATCATCATGCAGCACTACCTGTATAATCATGCAGCAATACCTGCATGATCATGCAGCACTACCTGTATGATCATGCAGCACTACCTGTATGATCATGCAGCGCTACCTGTATGATCATGTAGCACTACCTGTATGATCATGCAGCACTACCTGTATGATCATGCAGCACTACCTGCATGATCATGCAGCACTACCTGCATGATCAGAGTGTTCTACTTCATAATCATGTCATCCCAGGTACAACTGTCTTCTAGTGTTGTTAGGTTGAGTTTATTAAGGGTCGTGTAGTCCTTTACACACAGTTTCTGTGGCGATCTCGCTGCCAACTTCTGGAAAGTTTTGACTTTATTTACTTTATGAGGTGAGGGTCGTGTGGAGAGTGTGCGGGTCGTTGTAAACACCAGTGTTCTTGGTTGACCTAAAACATAACAAATTTTGCTATGAGCACTCTAAAACATTGCTTAATACAAGGCGGTCTTGTCAGAAAGTGAGTCGGGAGAACTGTAGCATAAATAAAACTTCACAGTCCTCACAAACGGAGCGGAAACATGGCAAAGTAACAACCGGAAGTGTTTATATTGTTGAGTTCTTGTGGGGCGTCAGTTATTGTTCGGGGAGGCTGGTCGGTTGTGGGTTGTTGAGGGGGCGGGTGATGGAAGGTAGGGGAAAGAGGGAGCGGGAGTATGGGGAGAGCCCGGTGTGGAAAGTGGGGAGAGGGGCAGGTAGGAAGGCAACATACAGGGATGGCATGTTATCATGGCGGTACAATAGTGCTAGGATCACTACTTGATAGCATCGACCTCTAGTACCTTCATGGCTCTCCATCGTTGCTCCTGCTTAACAGTGTGTGTGTGTGTGTGTGTGTGTGTGTGTGTGTGTGTGTGTGTGTGTGTGTGTGTTACCATTTTGTCCTATGTGTGTGTGTGTGTGTGTGTGTGTGTATATATATATATATATATATATATATATATATATATATATATATATATATATATATATATATATATACAGTGGACCCCCGCTTAACGATCACCTCCAAATGCGACCAATTATGTAAGTGTATTTATGAAAGTGCGTTTGTACGTGTATGTTTGGGGGTCTGAAATGGACTAATCTACTTCACAATATTCCTTATGGGAAAAAATTCGGTCAGTACTGGCACCTGAACATACTACTGGAATGAAAAAAGTTCGTTAACCGGAGGTCCACTATATATATATTATATATATATATATATATATATATATATATATATATATATATATATATATATATATATATATATATATATATATATATATATATATATATATATGCAATAAGATCACAGTAAACAGGTGATTTCAGAATATGCAAAACAACCACTCTGAAAGAATACAGAAATTCCAAGCGCTTTCGTGACTACTCACATTATCAAGGACTACTCACATTACCTTGATAATGTGAGTAGTCACGAAAGCGCTTTTAATTTCTCTATTCTTTCAGAGTGGTTGTTTTGCATATATATATATATATATATATATATATATATATATATATATATATATATATATATATATATATATATATATATATATATATGTATATATATATATATATATATATATATATATATATGTATATATATATATATCGTGCCGAATAGGGAAAACTGGTCAATTAGCAAGAACTTAGTTAAACTTAAGTCCTTTGTAAAATTTTCTCTTATACGTTTAAAGATATTTTTTTTTAATTTATGTTAATGTAAAAATTTTTAATTTTGTACCAAAAGAACCTTAGAAAACTTACCTAACCTTATTATAACAAGCCCAATTTAATTTAGCCTAAATATATTTTAGATAAGTTTTCAGTAATTTACTAGTAAACAAATACAATAAAATATATTTTTTTCGTTACGTTCAGAATGATTTTTGCAAAATTATTACACAAATTTTCGCTTGCCTTATTCGGCAAGAAGAGCGTTGCTATTTAAGACAAGGTCGCAAGTTTTACCTATTTGGCACAACACACATACACACACACACACACACACACACACACACACACACACACACACACACACACACACACACACACACACACACACACACACACACACACACGTCAACTGCTGCTATTTTAAATATTTTCTGTGGTTCATTGAGGCACTGTGGAGATAGGATATTATCCATGTAAGCGAAAAGGGAAATGCATGAGAGTGTAGTTGTATGAATGCTCTTATAAGGGTGTGAAACATGGATTGTGAATATTACAGCGAGGAGGAGGCTGGAGGCAGTGAAGATGTCGTGTTTGAGGACAATGTGTGGTGTGAATATTGTGCAGGGAATTTGTAGCTTGGAGATTTCGGGGGTGTGAGGTTACTAAAAGTATTAGCCAGAGGGCTGATGAGGGATTGTTGAGGTGGTTCGGACAATAAGAGAGGATGGAACAAGAAATACAGTGACTTGGAGGGCGTATAAATCTGTAGTGTAGGGAAGACGATGTAAGGTTCGTCTTAGGTGAGGTTGGAAGGAGGGGGTAAAGGAAGTTTTGTGTGCTGCGAGAGGTCTTAGACATCCAGCAAGTGTGTGTGAGCGTGTTAGAAGTGAATGGCAGTAAGTGGGTTTTATAGCTTGACGTGCTGTTGGAGTGTGAGCAAGGTAACATTTTTGAAGGGATTCAGGGAAACCGGACAGCCGGACTTGAGTCCTGGAGATTTGGAAGTACGGTACCTACACTCGGTAGGAGTGGGTATATTTGCAGTTTTGAACTGTAGTATGGGCGCCTTTCTGGTAAGATAATGATGGAGTGAGTGATGGTGAAAGTGTTTCTTCTCTTATGGGTCACCTTTACCCTGCTGCTGGGTGTCTAGTATTTTCTGTGTTGCAGTTTCCCCAAGATTCGCACACACTAGTCCCTTCCTCAGAAAGGCAACACAAACCTCTTCTTTTTCCATAAGCAAGAAGTGTGAAAAATCACATTGAAAGTTGTTAGGCAAACTGGCTACATGAACCTTGTTATGGAAGGACCGGAGCTGTTAGATTACTAGCCATGTTGTCCTCAGTAACAAGTGTGCTAGTATCTTCACCTGCATGTTTGTACATGGTGAGCCTACTAGATGGCAGTGTTGCCTACTGTGACTAGTATTACAGTTTATTTTTTGGCTTCTTAGGGCTTGTCATATTTACTCTCGAAACCATGTACTATTTTTTTTCCGTGAACACACCACCAAATTCTGCTAGTAGTCTTGATCTAACCCTGGCATCGTTTATCTTGGAGCGTCGTTGATAAGGTACTCAAGCATTCTGCCTCAGGCCTAAGCTTAACGGAGCTCTACAGTAGTGATGATGGTGGTAAGGCAAACTGTACTTTACTTTTAATTAGTGTCTAGAACGCTTCATACTGACGTGTACTGTTTATAATAATATATAATGATCTTTTGTTTCTACAAGTACATGATACAACTTATACAGTCCTATCTGACATCAGTGACATACTGGATAGAAAGCCCCTGGTTATGCAGAGCATTTCGGGCAACTTAAGTTAATCATGTCTCCCAGGATGCGACTCACACCAGTCGGCTAAAACTCAGGTACCTACTTGCTGCTAGGTGAACAATGACAGCAGGTATAAGGAAACACGCCCAGTGTTTCCACCCGTACAAGGGGTCAAATCACGGACACTCATTGTATGAGCTGAGTGCGCTACCAACCGAGCTACGGGACATTTAGTCCAAACCACGAGTGGATTTCTCTAGGGAGAACAAAGCAGTGTTAGTGTCCATCAGTCGTGGAGGGCAGAGTTGGTAGGAGTGAGAAGTTTGGGTACGATGAGGTCGAAAGGAGTTGGAGTAGGTGACGTGAGGAAGGAGAAGTTGGGACAGGATGAGAGAGGAGTAGGTGACGTGAGGAAGGAGAAGTTGGGACAGGATGAGAGAGGAAAAGGAGGCAGCAGTAGGTGACAACAACAGGAAGTGTTGTGAGGGTGGTGGGGTTCCCTTTCCTTCACTCCTGGTCCACAGCCACGGCGGCAACCTTCCTTACTCAGTGTATGACATGCAAACCTAACGCGCCGGGTCATTATCTGGAAAAGATGTGATAAATGGTTAAAACTCCTCCTCTCCTTACACCTTTCTACTTTGTATTGGACTGATGAAGCCACTGTGTGGCGAAAGGTTTCCTCAATAAAGATTCCCATATGCTGCATAAGTGTCTCAATCTTCATTTGGAAAAGACCCGGGCCGGGACGAGACCGGCGAACCTACGGTACAGCAAACCTATCTTTCCTGCCCACTACGTAACACATATCACAACAAAGTAATTTTCACCGAGAGATTACCGATATACACTATATACAAAACTCAAGAGGGTCACCAAATAGAACGTAAGGAACACGTAAAAGACCTGGGAATAATTATGTCAGCGGACCTTTCTTTTAAAGACCATAACAAGACAAAGATCACGACAGCCAGGAAGATGACGGGGTGGGTACTGAGAACTTTCAAAACGAGGGAAATAATGCCGATGGTGACACTCTTCAAATCGCCTCACTTAGAATATTGTTTAGTGCTGGCGGCCCCGTTCAAAGCATAACAAATATCGAAACTGGAACAAATACAGTGATCGTTTACGCCTCACATTGAGCCTGTAAAGCACCTACTGGGAACACCTTCAAGTCTTGAACATGTACTCATTGGAGCAGAGGAGAGAGAGAGACATGATAATATATACCTGGAAAATACTCGAGGGCCTAGTCCCAAATCTGCGCACAGCCATAACATACTGGAGTGAGAGATACCTGGAAGTTATCTGGAGGTTATTCCAGGGATCAACGCCCCCGCGGCCCGGTCCATGACCAGGCCTCCCGATGGATCAGGGCCTGATCAACTAGGCTGTTACTGCTGGTTGCACGCAGTCCAACGTACGAGCCACAGCCCGGCTGATCCGGCACTGACTTGAAGGCAGCCAGGGGTTTATTGGCAATTCCCTTAATGCCTGATGGGAGGCTGTTGAACAGTCTTGGGTCCCGGACACTTATGGTGTTTTCCCTTAGTGTACCAATGACGCCCCTACTTTTTATTGGGGGCATTTTGCATCGCCTGCCCAGTCTTTTACTTTCGTAGGGAGTGATTTCTGTGTGCAGATTTGGGACCATTCCTTCCAAGATTTTCCAAGTGTAGATTATGATATCTCCCTCCTGCGCTCCAACGAGTACAAGTCAAGTGCTTCCAAGCGTTCCCAGTAGTTAAGGTGACAGAACTTATGCGTGCAGTAAAGGATCTCTGTACACTCTCTAGATCTGCGATTTCACCTGCTTTGAATGGAGATGTTAATGTACAGCAGTATTCCAGCCTAGAGAGAACAAGTGATTTGAAAAGGATCATCATTGGCTTGGCATCTCTCGTTTTGAACGTTCTCATTATCCATCCTATCATTTT
This sequence comes from Cherax quadricarinatus, assembly GCF_038502225.1. Lineage (NCBI taxonomy): Eukaryota > Metazoa > Arthropoda > Malacostraca > Decapoda > Parastacidae > Cherax > Cherax quadricarinatus. Next base: position 25,242,254 of record NC_091303.1, on the reverse strand, counting down.
CTTTGCACTTGCGATCGTGGCACTGTTGTGATCCTTGAAAGTGAGATCCTCAGACATTACTATTCCCAGGTCCCTTACAATATTTTTCCGCTCTACTGTATGGCCAGAGTCTGTAGTATACTCTGTTCTAGTTATTATCTCTTCCAGTTTTCCATAACGGAGTAGTTGGAATTTGTCCTCATTGTACATCATTTTGTTTACCGTTGTCCGCTGGAAAACTTTGTTTATATCTTCTTGGAGGTTAACCGCGTCCTCAGCAGATGACAGCCTCATGCAGATCCTAGTGTCATCCGCAAAGGATGATACGGTGCTGTGATGTATATCTCTGTCTATGTCTTATATGAGGATGAGGAATAAGATGGGGGCGAGTACTGTGCCTTGTGGAACAGAGCTCTTCACTATGGCAACCTCCGATTTAACTCTGTTGACCACTACTCTTTGTGTTCGATTTATTAAGGAGGAAGTGTAAAATAAACCCAGTGAGGAGCAGGGGTGCGGTGGTGACAATAAGGGAACACTGTATCAACATCTGGGGTCCCAGACTATTCAACATCTTACCAAAAGATATCAGAAACATTGCTGGAACAAGTGTAGAAGCCTTCATGAGAAAACTGGACAAGATCAACCAGGCTGTGATGGATATGTGGGGCAGCAGGCCTCCAGCAGCGACAGCCTTGTTGACCATTATGAAACAGTTCATGCTGTGACCTTGCTCATGCTGTGACCTTGCTCATGCTGTGACCTTGCTCATACTATGACCTTGCTCATGCTGTGATTTTGCTCTTGTGACTGTGCTCATGCTGTGACCTTGCTCATGCTGTGACCTTGGTCAGACTGTGAACTTGCTCATGCTGTGACCTTGTTCATGCTGTGACCTTGCTCATGCTGTGATTTTGCTCTTGTGACCGTGTTCATGCTGTGACCTTGCTCATGCTGACCTTGCTCCTGTTGTGACCTTGCTTCTGCGACTTGCTTCTGTGACCTTGCGCCTGTGACCTTGTGACCTTGTTCTTACTGTGATCTTGCTCCTACTGTGACCTTGCTCCTGCTGTGACCATGTTCCTGCTGTGACCAAGTTCCTGCTGTTGTCTGCATAATTCACCTTACTTTAGCCGTGATGCCACGGACTTCAAGTGCTGCCAGATCAGCAGAGTTCAAACCCTGCTAGACGCCCCGCAGTGAGGGTAGTCAGTCATATACGTACCTTCAGGCAGACACGTATCCTCAGGCGGACACGTACCCTCAGGCAGACACGTACCCTCAGGCAGACAAGTACCCTCAGATACGTACCCTCAGGCAGACACGTACCCTCAGGCAGACACGTACCCTCAGACACGTACCCTCAGTCACGTACCCTCAGTCACGTACCCTCAGTCACGTACCCTCAGGCAGATACGTACCCTCAGACAGACACGTATCCTCAGGCAGACACATACCCTCATTCAGTCACGTACCCTTAGACACGTACCCTCAAACACGTACCCTCAGGCAGACACGTACCCTCAAACACGTACCCTCAGTCAGATGCATACCCTCAGGCAGACACGTACCCTCAGGCAGATACGTACCCTCAGACACGTACCCTCAGGCAGACACACACCCTCAGTCAGACACGTACCCTTAGACACGTACCCTCAGGCAGACACACACCCTCAGTCAGACACGTACCCTCAGGCAGACACGTACCCTCAGACACACACTCTCAGTCAGACACGTACCCTCAGGCAGACACGTACCCTTAGACACGTACCCTCAGTCAGACACATACCCTCATTCAGTCACGTACCCTTAGACACGTACCCTTAGACACGTACCCTCAGTCAGATGCATACCCTCAGGCAGACACGTACCCTCAGGCAGATACGTACCCTCAGACACGTACCCTCAGTCAGACACACACCCTCAGTCAGACACGTACCCTTAGACACGTACCCTCGGGCAGATACGTACCCTCAGGCAGACACGTACCCTCAGGTAGACACGTACCCTCAGGTAGACACGTACCCTCAGGCAGACACGTACCCTCAGGCAGACACGTACCCTCAGGTAGACACGTACCCTCAGGCAGACACATACCCTCGGGCAGATACGTACCCTCAGACACGTACCCTCAGGCAGACACGTACCCTCAGGTAGACACGTACCCTCAGGCAGACACGTACCCTCAGGTAGACACGTACCCTCAGGTAGACACGTACCCTCAGGCAGACACGTACCCTCAGGTAGACACGTACCCTCAGGCAGACACGTACCCTCAGGTAGACACGTACTCTCAGGCAGACACGTACCCTCAGGTAGACACGTACCCTCGGGCAGATACATACCCTCAGTCAGACACGTACCCTCAGGCAGACACGTACCCTTAGGTAGAGACGTACCCTCAGGTAGACACGTACCCTCAGGCAGACACGTACCCTCAGGTAGACAGGACAACACTGCAGGCTGGGCTTCCTACCACCTATTCTTAATATACCAGTTTACTGTCTCAGTGATCATCATTTACCACCTTCACGACACTAACCTTGTTCTTACTGTGACCATGTTCCTTCTGTGACCTTGTTCCTGATGTGAGCATGTTCCTGCTGTGACCTTGTCCCTACTGTGACCATGTTCCTGATGTGACCATGTTCCTTCTGTAACCTTATTCCTGATGTGACCATGTTCCAGCTGTGACCTTGTCCCTACTGTGACGATGTTCCTACTGTGACCATATTCCTGCTATAACCTTGTTCCTGATGTAACCATGTTCCTGCTGTGGCCTTGTTCCTACTGTGACTTTGTTCGTACTGTGACCTGGCTCCTACTGTTACCTTGTTCCTGCTGTGACCTTATTCCTGCTGTGACCTTATTCCTGCTGTGACTATGTTCCTGTGACCATGTTCCTACTGTGACCTTGTTTCTACTGTGATCTTGTTCCTATTGTGACCATGTTCCCTGCTGTTACTGTTCTTACTGTGACCTTGTTTCTACTGTGAACATGTTACTGCTGTGATCATGTTCCTGCTGTGACCATATTCCTACTGTGACCATGTTCTTGCTGTGCCAGGAGTTGCTGTGACCTTGTCCCTACTGTAACCTTGCTCCTGCTGTGACCTTGCTCCTGCTGTGTCCTTGTTCCTTCTGGGATATCTCCCAGGTCCTTAATTTGGCTGGTTAACAGGTGATTTTATTTTGGTAAGTCGTTACGAGAGGTCACAGGTTCTGAGCTGCTTTGGGGATTAGTGCGGAGGGTTTCAAAGCCATGACTTGCTTCTGCAGTGTTTTAAAATCTGAGGTTGGAGTGTTGAATGAGGAGATCCTACTTCTCCAGGAGGAAATTAGGAGGCTGAAGGTTCATTTCGATGGGTCTGGGAGTGAGTGTGAGGTGGATGGAGTGGTTGAGGGAAATGAGGCTACCAGCAGTGAGGTGCAGTCCGTCACTCGCTGCGAGGAGGCTGAAGGTGGGGAGGACGAAAAGGCTACTGGCAGTGAGGTGCAGTCCAGCACCTGCTACAAGTGGCGAGTGGTTCTCAGTAATGGGAGGAACATCAAATTAAGGAAAGTTAAGAGAGAGGATTTGAAGGTAGGAAATCGCTTTTCTGTTCTTCAGGATGAATGTACTTCAGTGGTCAGTGAAGATAAAGGTACTACTTCCCCTGCTAATAGAGGTAAACGAATTCTTGTGGTTGGTGACTCACAGGTAAGATACATGGACCGTGCTTTCTGTAATAGGAATAAGAAGGTGAGAGAGAGAGTGTGTGATTCCCTTGAGCTGGTGTTTGTGACATAGTCAACAGGTTGGATAATATCATGTCAGGTAATGGGAATAAGCCCATTATCTGTCTCAATGCTGGTGGAAATGATATCGGGAAGGGTAGGATAGAAGAGCTGCTAAATAAGTACAGGTTAGCTATATATTTAGTTAGGTCTAAGGGTGGTATCCCAGTCATATGTAGCATCTTGCCAAGAAGGGGAGTGGGCAATGAATGGTTGTCTAGGGCAATTGGAATAAATTACTGGCTAGACAGATACTGCAAGGAACTTGCAATTCCATCCATTGACAACTGGGACAGCTTTTTTGGCAAACGTGATATGTATGCAAGGGACGGGGTACACCTCTCTGGGGCAGGGGTGGTAGTACTTGCCAACTCGATCGAGAGGGCCATTGCTGACATGTCTAGGATTTTAAACTGATAGAAGATAGAGGTATGGGTGTGTGTGTGGATAGCAGTCAGGTTGCAATGCTAGGGTTAAAAACAGTAAATGTTTAAAAGACATTCATCATAAAGTTACAAATAAAGACAATGGATCAGGTCAGCAAACAAAGGGCAGAAAGGGACTAGCTCCCTTAAGGTTTACTATATTAATAGCAGGAGTGTAAGAAATAAGATAGATGAGCTAAGATTAATTACAAGTGCAGGAAGCATAGATATTGCTATAACAGAGACTTAGCTTAATCTGAAAGATTGAGAAATGCCTTCTGAATGTCACATACAAGGCTATAAATTATTCCACACTGATAGGGTCAACAGGAAGGATGGTGGAGTAGAGATGTATGCCAGAGACAATTTAAATTGTTGTGTTAGACAAGATATAAAATTAGAAGTGTCAGCCACTGAATCTGGTTACAATTTCTCGAGGGCCGTGAAAAGCTAATGTTGGGTGTTATTTACAGGCCCCCAAACCTTGATAGGGAGTACTGTAAACGTCTATGGGACGAAATTCGTAAGGCATCTACATACGAAAATGTTGTGCTAATGGGAGATTTTAACTTTAGACGAACTGACTGGAGCAATTTGACAGGAAATTTAAAGTCAAGTGACTTTTTCTCAATACGATTCAGGATTTTTTTTTAAAACAGTTTGTGACAGAGCCAACTAGGGGAAATAACCTGCTTGACTTGGTTCTTGCCAGCAGGGAATCGCTAATTAATAGTCTTGAGGTTAATGATGAGCTTGGGGAAAGTGATTACAAATCACTCAGTTTTAATATATCATGGAATTACCCTAATAATGGCAATCTAGTCTCTGTCCCTGACTTCTGCTTGGCTGATTTCGTAGGACTGAGAAATTAGCTCGGTGGGATGAACTGGAATGACCTGACTATGGGTCAGGTAGGTGGTGATGGTTGCCGATATAACGTTTTCCAGAGCATAGTTCTAGCTGCTCAGACAACTTACGTTCCAGATAAGGAAATCAGATCAAACAAAAATGATCCTAAATGGATGAACAATAGATTGAAACATCTCATTGGTCAAAAGAGAGGCATACATAGGCAAATCAAAAGAGGAGAGGGGCAGTTAAGAAATCAATATATTCAGTTAAAGAGACAAATAAAAAAAGGGGAATAAGAAAAGCAAAAAGAGATTATGAGGTTAAAGTTGCAAGAGAATCGAAGACTAACCCAAAAGGATTCTTTCAGGTGTACAGGAGTAAGATCAGGGACAAGATAGGCCCACTTAAAAGTCACTCAGGTCAGCTCACCGACAGTGATAAATAAATATATAGAAATTTTAACACTTCCTCTCGGTTTTTATGCAGGAAAATACTAGCGATATTCCAGAAATAATAAATTATGTAGAACAGGGCGATAATAAACTATGCACGATTAGGGTCACAAGTAATATGGTCCCTAGGCAAACAGATAAATTAAAACCTAAGAAATCCCCAGGCCCTGATGAACTGTATGCAAGGGTTCTAAAGGAATGTAAAGAGTCATAGTGGCAGGAGTGGGAAATGGCAAATGTGATACCTATTTTCAAAGCAGGCTTCGAACTATAGACCAGTAACCCTAACCTCCATAGTGGGATAATTTATGGAGTCAATAATTGCCGAGGCAATTCGTAGCCATCTTGAAAATCATAAATTGATCAGCAAATCTCGGCACGTTTTTACAAAAGGGCGTTCATGCCTTACGAATTTATTAATTTTTTTTCACTAAAGTATTTGAGGACGTAGATTATGGTAATGAATATGATATTGTGTATATGGACTTCAGTAAGGCTTTTGACAGGGTCCCACATCAGCGACTATTGAGGAAAATTAAGACACACGGAATAGGAGGAGAGATTTTTTCCTGGATAGAGGCAAGGTTGACAAATAGGCAGCAGAGAAATCACAGTGGGGAAGCGTCACAAGCGGTGTTCCACAGGGGTCAGTGTTGGGCCCCTTGTTCACGATCTACATAAACAACATAGATGAGGGAATAAACAGCGACATAAGCAAGCCTGCCGATGACACCAAAATAGGCCATCGAATTCATTCTGACGAGGACATTAGAGCACTCCAGCAAGATTTGAATAGACTGATGCAGTGGTCGGAAAAGTGGCATATGCAGTTTAATATAGACAAATACTAAGTTCTAAACATTGAACAGGAAAATAACCATGCCAAATATAAACTAAATGATGTAGATCTTAATATTACTGATTGCGAATAGGATTTGGGAGTTATGGTTAGCAGTAATCTAAAACCAAGACAACGGTGCATAAGTGTTCGCAATAAAGCGAACAGAATCCTTTCTTCATATCAAGAAGCACAAATAGTAGGAGTCCTCAGGTTGTTCTTCAATTCTATATATCCTTGGTTAGGCCTCATTTAGATTATGCTGCACAGTTTTGGTCACCGTATTACAGAATGGATATAAATGCTCTGGATAACGTACAGAGGAGGATGACTAAGTTGATCCCATGTATCAGAAATCTTCCCTATGAGGATAGACTGAGGGCCCTGAATCTGCACTTTCAAGAAAGGCGTAGAATTAGGGATGATATGATTGAGGTGTATAAATGGAAAACAGGAATAAATAAAAGGGATGTAAATAGCGTACTAAAAATATCTAGCCAAGACCGGACTCACAGCAATGGTTTCAAGTTAGAAAAATTCAGATTCAGGAAGGATATAGGAAAACACTGGTTTGGTAATAAGAGTTGTGGATGAGTGGAACAAGCTCCCGAGTACAGTTATAGAGGCTAAAACGTTTTGTAGTTTTAAAAATAGGTTAGATAAATACATGAGTGGGTGTGGGTGGGTGTGAGTTGGACCTGACTAGCTTATGCTACTAGGTCAGATGCCGTGCTCTTTCATTAAGTGAATGTGACCTGACCTAACTAGGTTATGGCATTGGCTTAAGCCAGTAGGGGACTTGGACCTGCCTCGCATGGGCCAGTAGGCCTGCTGCAATGTTGCTTCTTTCTTATGTTCTTATGTATTCTGGTTCAGGCTGTGTCGGTAAAGTGGGCAGGCGGGTGGGTTGGTGGGTGAGAGGTGAGTCAGGTCTGGTGGTGGGTCATAGTGGGGGTTGACTGGTGGGTGGCAGTTGAGATTTAGCTATCTGGAATGATCGACAGCCTGGTGATGCTACCCACCTGAAGTCTACCCGGAGGGTATTCCGAGGTTCAGCGCCCTCGCGGCCCGGTCCACGACCAGGCCTCCCGGTGGATCAGGGCCTGATCAACTAGGCTGTTACTGCTGGCCACACGCAATCCAACGTACGAACCACAGCCCGGCTGGTCCGGCACCAACTTTAGGTATCTGTCCAGCTCCCTCTTGAAGACAACCAGGGGTCTACTGGTAATGCCCCTTATTGCTGGTGGGAGGCTGTTGAACAGTCTTGGGCCCCGGACACTTATTGCGTTTTCTCTTAGTGTACCAGTGACACCCCTACTTTTCACTGGGGGTATGTTGCATCGCCTGCCAAGTCTTTTGCTTTCGTATGGAGTGATTTCTGTGTACATATTAGGGACCAGTCCCTCCAGAATCTTCCAGCTGTAGATTATGATATATATCTCTCGCCTGCGCTCTAGTGAGTACAAGCCAAGTGCTTCCAGGCATTCCCAGTAGTTAAGGTGTTTGATGGAACTTATACTTGCAGTAAAGGTTCTCTGTAGAGATCGACACCATGCCCAACCCTTGTAGGGCAGGGTAGGTGCCTGAGCCCGAGCTTGCAACTCACAAGACTGCTGGGATGGCAGACCAGAGAGGCCTAGCTTCTCCCTACGAGCCCCGTGAGGGCGGGGAATGTGGCTAGGCCTGGGGACAGTTGGTCCCAAAGATGAGGTACTTGTGCCTCCTCCCATGGGAGACTTAGGTCTCAGACACTCACTCGACAGGGAGCCAATGCTGGGCCCCCACTTGGAAATGGCCCGGGCCGGGAGAATAGCGGCGAATCAACAAGAAGGTTCTCTGTATATTCTCTAGATCTGCAATTTCACCTGCCTTGAATGGGGATGTTAATGTACAACAGTGTTCTAGTCTAGAGAGAACAAGTGATTTAAAAAGGATCATCAATGACTTAGCATCTCTTGGTTTGAATGTTCTCATTATTCATCCTATCAGTTTCCTCGCAGATGTGATAGTGGCATTGTCGTGGTCCTTGAAGGTGAGGTCTTCGGATATTACCACACCCAGGTCCTTCACATTACTTTTCCGCTCTATTGTGTGATTAGAGTTTGTAGTATACTCAGTCCTAGTTATTC
>NC_091303.1:25211299-25228799 GCF_038502225.1 Cherax quadricarinatus | reverse complement strand
GCTCTTTAAAACAGTTTGTGACAGAACCAAGTAGAGGAAACAGTCTGCTCGACTTGGTTCTTGTCAACAATAATTAGTTTTTTTTTTAGTGGGCCTGAAGAAGATTAATTATGTAATATCTCAGTCACTAGCGAAATGATTATCAAACAGATAGACCGTTTGAAGCAAAATAAATCGCCCGGCCCAGATGAGCTTTTTTCAAGGGTTCTTAAAGAATACAAAATGGAACTCTGTGAACATTAAACTAATATTTTTAATTTATCTCTTCAAACAGGTGTAGTGTCTGATGTGTGGAAGATGGCTAATATAATTCCTATTTTACTCCCGTACCCAATGACACCAATCTAACCCAGCCCCTCCCACTCGTATATTTGTCCAATCTCTTTTTAAAGCTACCCAAGGTCCTAGCCTCGATTACCCTACTGGGAAGATTGATCCACGCATCCACAACTCTGTTGGAAAACCAATACTTACCTATGTCCTTTCTAAATCTAAATTTATCCGCTTTAAATCCATTATTTCTGGTTCTTTCCTGGTTCGACACCCTCAGTACTTTATTAATATCTCCTTTGTTTATGCCCGTCATCCACTTATACACTTCAATGATATCTCCCCTCATTCTGCGCCTCTCCAGAGAGTGGAGATTTAAGGCTTTAAGTCTATCTTCATACGGGAGATTCCTTACACAGTAAATCATTTTAGTCATTCTTCTCTGTATGTTCTTTAGTGAGTCTATATCCATCCTGTAGTAAGGAGACCAAAACTGAGCAGCATTATCTAAATGAGGCCTCACTAGTGATGTATAGAGCTGTAAAATAACTTTTGGATTTCTGTTACTTATACTTCTTGAGGTAAATCCTAGTAATATGTTATCCTTGTTGTGCACACTTAGGCACTGCTGTCTTGGCTTTAGATTTCTGCTTACCATGACTCCCAAGTCTTTTTCACATTCTGTATGATCAAGCTCTACTTCACCTAGTTTATAGCTTCGAGGGTTATTTTCATTACCAAGGACTAGTACCTTACACTTATCCACATTGAACTTCATCTGCCATTTTTCAGACCAAGACATTAATTTGTCCAAATCCTCCGGGAGTTCATTGCTATCCTCCTCAGAATGAATCATACTGCCTATCTCTGTATCATCAGCAAATTTGCTCATGTCACTCGTAATCCCTTCATCAAGGCCATTAATGTAAATTATGAACAAGAGAGGGCCTAAAACTGATCCTTGTGGAACACCACTAGTGACTAATCCCCATTCAGATTTGACCCCATTAATGGAAACTCTGCTTACTATTGGTAAGTCATGCCTCTATCCATGCTAGAACTTTACCTCCTATACCATGAGCTGCCACTTTTCTCAAGAGTCTCTTGTGAGGTACTCTATCGAAGGCTTTACTAAAATCCAAATAAACAATATATTCTTTATCACTGTCTACTGCCTCAAGTGTTCTATTGAAGACTGTCAGCAAATTTGTCAGGCAGGAACGACCTCTCGTGAATCCATGCTGAGATTTATTTATCAAGTTATGCTCTTCAAGGTGACTTCTAATAATGTCAGCTATAATTGATTATAATAACTTGCCCACTATAGATGTCAAGCTTATTGGATGGTAATTTGAAGGAACGGACTTATCCTCTGATTTGGGTATAGGAAGCACATTAGGCATCTTCCACAACTCCAGTAAGGATGGACGCATTAAGCACACTCGTTAATGGCTGGCTAAGTTCCATCTTGCATTCCTTAAGTACCCTGGAAAACAACTCGTCGGGTCCCGGGGACTTACTTTGCTTCAGTTTGTCTATCTGTTTGATAACCATGTCCCTCGTGACAGTAATATTAGTTAATTTGAATTCATCAGGAACTGAATAATTGTTAATTTCTGGAATCTCATACATGTCTTCCTGTGTAAAACTGACAAAAAATAGTCATTAAATAAGGAACACATTTCCAGTTCGTTATCCATCAGCTGTCCATTCCCAGTTTTCAGAGGTCCTACTTTTTCCTTCACCTTCGTCCTATACACTTGAAAGAACCCCTTTGGATTGATCTTTGATTCATTAGCAACTCTAATTTCATAGTCACGTTTAGCTTTTCTAATTGGTCAGTAAGGTTAACCTCTCCTCTTCTGATGCGCCTATAAATTCCCCTTTTCTCCCCTAATAGATGCTTTCGCCTCTTGTTAACCAATTTGGGATCGTTATTATTAGACCTAATTTCTCTCTGGGGAATGTATATACTCATAAACGCAGATCCCTTCATAATCATAATTATGATCATCGTCGATAAAATCATTAGCTAGATAACCCCAATCGAGATTAGACAGGTGTTCCCTAATTCCTCAGGGATTTTTACCGTATTATCATTATTCTTGTATTCCCAGTTAATTGTAAAAGTGATGGATTTGTGATCACTTTAGCTAAGCTCTTCAGTGATCTCCAGATTATTTACGAGTGTTTCCTTATTTAACAAGACTAGGTCGAGCAAATTGTTACCCCTGGTAGGCTCTGTTACACACTGCTTCAGAAAACAGTCCTGAACTGTTTCCATATAGTCACTGGACCCCAGATTACTGGTCAAAGAAGTCCAGTCAATTTGACTAAAGTTAAGATCCCCTACTATCACTAACTTAGTGTGTCTAGAAGCCCTAACAATTTCGTCCCAAAGAAGTCTCCCTCTATCGTGATCCAAGCCTGGAGGTCGGTATATTACACCTAGAATTAGTTTTTCTTGACCTACAAACTCGACCCAAACGGATTCTGTTAATAGTCCATCTATTTTTATACCTGTTTTTATGCAACAATTAATATTTTCTCGTACATATAATGCAACTCCTCCCCCTTCCCAGTACATCTATCCACATGGAACAACTTAAACCCTTGAATATTACACTTAGGAATCATATCCTGACTCTTTAAGTCATACCACGTTTCAGTTATTGCAATGACATCAAAGTTCCCAGCACATGCTACCAAACGTAGTTCATTGATCTTATTTCTTGCACTTCGACTGTTAGCATAAAATACCATCATATGTTTTTTCTTCTGCACATTTTTCCTATTCACCTTTGCTTTTACACAGTTTCTGAAATTATCATTACCCAGCGTTACTCCATGACTGTTATTATTAAGATTCATAATATCAAAGAATAAGTCAATGTATCCATACTCATTATTTTTCATTTCTAAACCCATAAATCTAACTAATCCTACTTTAAAGTCCTAACGACCCCCTCAACTGAGCTAGCAAGAAAACCCACACCTGCCCTGGATAAGTGAACCCCATCCCTGGCATACATGTCATTTCAGCCATAGAAGTGGTTCCAGTTGCCAAAGAATGGTACTGCATTATCCATAGTGTCCAGCCAACAGTTAATACCAGTTGCTCTGGACAACCATTCATTTCCAACACCTCTTCTTGGCAAAATGCCACATACAACAGGGCGCCCCCCCCCCTTCTTCCTAATTATGTCTATTACTGTCCTGAACTTTCTAACTAAATCCTCACTTCTATGCTTGCCTACATCATTGCCTCCAGCACTGAGGCAGATAATAGGATTGATCCCATTACCGTTCATGATGTCAAGCAGGCTAACAATATCCTCCATCCCAGCCCCAGGAAAGCAAACCCTCTGTCTCCTATTCCTATCATTCAAGCAGAAGGCCCTATCCCTATACTTGATCTGGCTATCCCCAACAACAATATTTTTACCTTCCTTGGTGTCATTCGTCGTGACGTTCCCAATAGTCGACTCACATTCGTTGGGTAGCACAGAGAATGTATTAGATGTTTCCACAACAGTTTTCACAGCAGTCTCGTTCTTCTTCATCGTTTCTACCTTCCATTCGTCTTCTTGATTGTCAACTTCATTCCTTGCTGTCCAGCCACTGTCCAGGTTCCCTTCTTGGCCTGAGGACTCACAACAGGAGGACTACTACGAATCCTCATGTTTTCCTCAGTCAATCGCCGTATCTCTATTTTCGCTACCCCTCAATTCCTCCTTAAGCTGCTGGTAAAGTTGCTCGATGGAGGGCATCTTGGTTCAGTCCACAGTCTTTCTCATCAGATCTCTTTTCCCTTCATTGTTACAGACAGTATATAGTGATGAAGCTTAAGAATGTTAACGGTTAAGTGTCTGTTAACATATACCTTTACCTTTGATATACTGAGAGTAGTCCAGCCATGGGCCAGGCTCGTCTGGTGCTTGCCTGGTCAACCAGGCTGTTGCTGCTGGAGGCCCACTGCCCCACATATCCATCACAGCCTGGTTGATCTGGCACCTGGTGAAGATACTTGTCTAGTTTTCTCATGAATGCTTCTACACTTGTTCCAGCCGTGTTTCTGATATCTTCTGGTAACATGTTGAATAGTCTGGGACCCCGAATGTTGATACAGTGTTCCCTTATTGTCCCCACCGCACCCCTGCTCCTCACTGGGTTTATTTTACACTTCCTCCCATATCTCTCACTCCAGTATGCTGTTATGGCAGTGTGCAGATTTGGGACCAAGCCTTCGAGTACTTTCCAGGTATATATTATCATGCATCACTCTCTCCTCCCCTCCAATGAGTACATGTTCAAGACTTGAAGGCGTTCCCAGTAATTTAGGTGCTTTACTGGCTCAATGTGAGCCGTAAACGATCTCTATATTTGTTCCAGCTCCAATATTTCTCCTGCTTTGAACGGGGCCGTCAGCAATGAGCAATATTCTAAGTGAGGGAGCACTAGCGATTTGAAGAGTGTCACCATCGGCATTACTTCCCTTGTTTTGAAAATTCTCAATACCCACCCCGTCATCTTCCTGACTGTCGTGATCTTTGTCTTATGTTTCTTAAAAGAAAAGTCAGCTGACATAAGTTTTTTTTTTCGTTTGACTATAAACTCATTTTTATTTTCTTTGCAAAATAATTATTGATTTAATTTTTTTTCATTGTTACAGACAGAGGAAGAACGTGTACACTGTCACAGTTCCAGTGTAGCAATGGTCGCTGCATCCCCGGCCGCTGGGTGTGTGACTATCAGAAGGACTGTGAGGAGGGCGAGGATGAGCGAGCTTCTTGTCGTAAGTACCACTGCTTACACTACCCTTCCCTTCACTTTATGTATACCTTTACATCACTATTGACGAGTTCCGAGAGCTTTTCTGCTCCCAGAGCCCGACCTTTGGCCAGGCTCGTCTGGTGTTATTCCACCACTACATTTATTAACCAAGAAAATGAATAGTGTAAGAGCGCATAATTGCTTAAATTATATGTATGATAATAGACGACTACTCCTCGGTGTATTTTGGCCATTAATTACAGTTTGAACTGCACAATATCAAGTTGCTTTTCCATTTGAGATAATTTGTTGTGCAGATGGTAAAAAAAATGGCCTAACATAAGGAAAATTGCTTAATTTAAACTAAAATAACCAAATGTAACTTAACCTTATCCTGACATTGGTAGATATTCATGTCTCACGATATCGTAATAACACGACTGCAAACAAATCACAGAATGGATGGGGCTTGATCCCATGACAGGGAAGTCTTAAAACTCACTGGTTAGTGTGTTAACCACTGGGCCAGCTGTCTCTAATAAGATTAATCCAACTAGGTATATAGAAATATACTTAGTTGGATGAATCTTCTTAGAGTCAGCTGGCCGAGTGGTTAGCGCACTGGCCTGTAAATTTTAGAAATCACCTGCCACCTTCAGCAGTCGCCTCTGTGTAACTTTATCAAAGGTCTTACTGAAGTCCGTATATACACTATTGTATTCATTATCATGATGTACCTCCTCACTGGAATACGACCAAAACGCAGATGTGGTTTACACAGATTTTGCAAAGGCGTTTGACAAATGCGATCATGGAGTGATAGCGCACAAAATGAAGGCCATGGGCATTACAGGGAACGTAGGCAGATGGATTTTCGGTTTCCTAACACACACAACACAAAAAGTAGTGAACAGGGCAAGATCCAGCATCAGCGAGGTCAAAAGCTCAGTGCCCCAAGGCACTGTCCTGGCACCTCTGCTGTCCCTCATCCTCATAGCAGACATAGACAAAAACACCCGGCACACTTTTGTATTATCATTTGCAGATGACACTAAAATAAGCATGAAAGTCAGTACGGTAGAGGACACTGAAAAAGTACAGGAAGACATAAATAGGGTTTTCCAGTGGGTAGTGGAGAACAACATGACGTTCAATGGTGATAAGTTCCTGCTGCTTAGGTATGGAAAGAATGAAGAACTCAAAAGGAGCACTATCGAACTTAAGTTAAATGACTCTTACAGGAACCGGGAGAGACAGGAGGAGCTTAAAGCTATTAGTGAAATTGAAAGAATTTCAAAATATTTCTTTTCATATGCCAAAAACAAGGCAAATACCACATCTAGTATCGGGCCCTTACTCAGACAGGATGGGACTTACACAGATGACAACAAGGAAATAAGTGAAATATTGAAATCCCAGTACGACTTTGTGTTTAGTGAACCACTAATCAATCTGAGGATCGACGACCCAAATGATTTCTTCACGAATGAGCCTCAAAACTCCACAAATGTATGCCAGATTTCCGACATCACCCTAACTCCGATAGATTTCGAAAAAGCCATTGACAACATGCCCATGCACTTAGCCCCGGGCCCAGACTCGTGGAACTCTGTATTCATTAAGAACTGCAAGAAACCCCTCTCGCATGCCCTAAGTACACTATGGAGGAGGAGCTTGGACATGGGTGAAATTCCACAGTCACTTAAAACAATGGATATAGCCCCACTCCATAAAGGTGGCAGCAAAGCATTAGCTAAGAACTATAGACCAATAGCTCTAACGTCCCACATCATAAAAATCTTTGAAAGAGTGCTAAGAAGCAGGATTGCAAACCACCTGGATTCCCAAAATCTGCACAATCCAGGGCAACATGGGTTCAGTGCAGGTCGCTCCTGCCTCTCACAACTACTGGATCACTATGATATGGCCTTCGATGCACTGGAAGAAAAACAGAATGCAGATGTAATATACGCAGACTTTGCAAAAGTATTTGACAAATGCGATCATGGCGTAATAGCCCATAAAAATACGTGCTAAAGGAATAACTGGGAAAATGGGGAGATGGATCTTCAACTTCGTAACAAATCGAACACAGAGTAGTGGTTAACAGAGTTAAATTGGAGGCTGCCATAGTGAAGAGCTCTGTTCCACAAGGCACAGTACTCGCTCCCATCTTATTCCTCATCCTCATATCAGACATAGACAGAGATATACACCACAGCACCGTATCATCCTTTGCAGATGACACTAGGATCTGCATGAGGCTGTCATCTGCTGAGGACGCGGTTAACCTCTAAGAAGATATAAACCAAGTTTTCCAGTGGGCAACGGTAAACAATATGATGTACAATGAGGACAAATTCCAACTACTCCTTTATGGAAAACTGGAGGAGATAATAACTAGAACAGAGTATACTACAGACTCTGGCCATACAGTAGAGCGGGAAAATAATGTAAGGTACCTGGGAGTAGTAATGTCTGAGGATCTCACTTTCAAGGATCACAACAGTGCCACGATCGCAAGTGCAAAGAAAATGATAGGATGGATAATAAGAACGTTCAGAACGAGAGATGCCAAGCCAGTGATGATTCTTTTCAAATCACTTGTTCTCTCTAGGCTGGAATACTGCTGTACATTAACATCTCCATTCAAAGCAGGTGAAATTGCAGATCTAGAGAGTGTACAGAGATCCTTTACTGCACGCATAAGTTCTGTCAAGCACCTTAACTACTGGGAATGCTTGGAAGCACTTGACTTGTACTCGTTGGAACGCAGGAGGGAGAGATATATCATAATCTACACTTGGAAAATCCTGGAAGGAATGGTCCCAAATCTGCACACAGAAATCACTCCCTACGAAAGTAAAAGACTGGGCAGGCGATGCAAAATGCCCCCAATTAAAAGTAGGGGCGCCATTGGTACACTAAGGGAAAACACCATAAGTGTCTGGGGCCCAAGACTGTTCAACAGCCTCCCATCAAGCATTATGGGAATTGCCAATAAGCCCCTGGCTGCCTTCAAGAGAGAGCTGGACAGATACCTAAAGTCAGTGCCAGATCAGCGGGGCTGTGGTTCGTACGTTGGACTGCGTGTAGCCAGTAGTAACAGCCTGGTTGATCAGGCCCTGATCCACCGGGAGGCCTGGTGTGTGGAAGTCTTCTGTTGTTCAGCAAAAGTATTTGGGCATAATGCTGTATGATGCATACCCTGGCATTTAAAACACTTCTTCAGTGAGCATTTTCCTCCCTTGTGCTCACCTAAACACTTGATGCACCTTTTCAGCTGATGAACACGTTGTTTACGTGCCTCCATTGATGTGTATTGAATACAATTCTGTGCCCATTGTGTTCCATCACAAAGTACACATTTTGGAGTACGTTTATGTGTGACAGTCTGTTTACCATCTGTTGTATTCACAGCTTGATAAGTGCCTATATGGGATTTCCCATTATGTGGTTTAGTGGGAGTAGGTATACTCTTTTTATACTGAGTTGAAGGTTTATTATCCACTGGATTTGTGGATTTTTCATCTTGTTTCGTTGCTTGCATGCATGAAACTATTGTTTGTATTATTATTATTATAATCAAGGGGGAAGCGCTAAACCCGGAGGATTATACAGCGCCTGGGGGGGGGATGTGGAAGGCATTCAGGCTTAATTCGGGGAACTGGAGCACAGATCCAATTCCCTAAATCAAGAGCCCCTCACCAACATCAAGGAACTATTGTTTGTAAACCATTGCTAATTTCTTCACAAGTGAAATAGCGTTTATTGAACATAATATTTAATCGTTCAATAGTTTGTGGTGACAACTTATCTTGTACAATACCACTGATAAACCAATCACATTGTCTTAGGTCATATTTAGCACCTAGAGATCTGAGACTATTGTCTAATGTGATTCTAAATGCCTGTAAGTCTGAAAAACAATGTTTGGGTGGCTTCAAACTTGATATTAAGACTGCATGTCTAACTCTGGCCTTGTCAGCATCAAAGTAATTGTCTGCTAAGACATGTAAGGCTATTTGATAATTACCTTTAACCACCGGAAATGACTTAATCAGCTCATAGGGTTCTCCCTTCACAAGACATTTAAGATAATTGAACTTAGCCATCTCATCTATGTCAGTTCGTGAATTTACTATGGATTGAAAACCCCTAATGAATTCTTCATAATTATGACCTTGGAAAATAGGTAATGCCAATGTAGGTAAGCTTGGTAATGGGACACTTGTTGTTGTTACAGGTGTAACAGATGTTTGACCACTAGTTACAGTAGGTCTCTGTGACAGAGTTTTGCGGCAGATAGCCTGTACTCCTGTCCACCTTAATTGTTGATTACTAAAAGTATCCAAAACATTTTTAATTTCATCCTCAGATGGATCTGATTCAAGAAATTTATTTTCATAATGTGTATAGTCTGAATTAATTATTTCCAGACGTTGTGTAAGTAATTCAAGTTTGACCTCAAGATCATCAAAATCTATGTTTGTATCTTGAGTTAATCCTATACAGACTGAAATTAGATTTTCTAATTGTGTAATCTTAGTCTGTAAAGACTGAAACTGAGTTTTCAACAAGCCATTTTAATGGTATACTGAAAATTCTAGCACTGCACTTAGTGTTTAAAAAACACTGTACTGCTATAAACAGCTGAGTTTTTGTTATGCTTAAGTCAGCAATAATCAGTCAGACACTACTGACCTACTAAGCTTAACCTCAGGGTCAATGACCATGAAGGGTACAGGGTACATATAGCTGGTGTTTATGGCTTGAGTTTGCTGTGTCAGCCTGACCACTATGATTAATCGTAAATAACGATGTTATACACTTCATTCACTGTACACTATAAATGTCACTGTATAACTGTAAATCACACGTGAATATTACTTACACATATATAAATGTCACTGTTAATATATTTGAAAGCTTACACTTTTATATATAAGTTCCTTTAATATAACAGGTAGATCTATAAGAAACAAACTTTAACACAATCTTGTCTCTTAATTTCTGTCTATAAACATTATAAACACTATGTGTATATACACTCAGACAAACTGAACATCAGTTGGGTTGTTGTTGTCTTAGTCAGCGATTTTCGAGATTGGAGCAGTGGATGCAGGGTGCCATCCCCTGTTTTCTTGTTGGGTGAGTCACCCAGCTCCCGTTTTCTTTGGGTGAACGCTGGGTGAGCGCCCGTTTTCTTTTGGCTGCCCATTCTCTGTGATTGAGTCTGGAGGGACTCATTTATACTGATTTAAATTGTAAAACACTAGTTTTACAGCTTTTTTCGAAGGACCTTGCCTCGTCGGTTATTTGTACACTGTAGTACAACATATTTGGAGCACAGTGTGGCCTTTATCCGGTTCGAAGGACCAAAATGTTGAGAAATGGTTATCAGCTAAGTTTAAATATAGGGAAAACTTAACTTAGAAAGACAACTCATCGCCTGCACAGCCACCCCTGCAGACGAGGTCTTGAGAAGCTGTCGAAGTCATTCCTCAACGGGCTGAAATGAGTTATAATTTGTAAGATTATAAATTACCCCTAGGGGGTGTTATGTCAGCATATTTCATTCACTGATTACTGACAAACTTACGTGTGTGGACTCAAAGGTCCTCGTATCACCGGGGTTTATGATAAGTGACTAACTCACGATTTTATACTCAACTGAGCAGTCAATAGTAGCATATCACGAGTTAGAACACTTACCTGGGTATATGCATCTGACCCGTAATTACGCCCGGATATCCGTTGAGTTGATTGAAGAATAGTGTTCTTTGAAGAATGTCGCACTACACTCTGTTGGATCACAACACTCGTTGTTATGCTGTTCATCAATAATTGTTCACACAATATCACTGAAGAAGCTGATCACACTTCTCTGTAAGTGTTTATTGTGTTTTGTGAGACACTTTGTTCACACTAACGCACAGATCGTTCTTTGTTGGTTATCCTGGCGTCAGTGTCACTCTCAGTAGAGTCAAAAGTAATCTGAAGATGCCACAATGCCCCATGCCATCACTGCCCCCAGCACAAAGGAAAAGCTGACCTAGTACTTTTGCTTCCTTGCCACTTCCTCGATGAAGCAAAGCAGAATGTTTGATTCTTGCTGTCTTAAGCATAGACAACAATATACACTATCTCTACCATGGTAATAAAGTGGGAGCATGATTTTCCTTAATTGTCCTGCTAAGGTAAGAGATGTACTGTCTCTTAAAATACACTCTGCAACACTGGACCGCACGGCGGTCGCTTGACCACAGGTCGTATACTGGTACTGCATCTGGGATCAATTACTCGCTGTAGCAGTAAACAAGATATTTGCCCCTTCTGAGAGGGCTGGGCCCCTCAGGGCTGAAAGGGGCTGAAGGGGGCTGATACCCCCCTCCTGGAGAAAATTTCTCCACAACCATAACAAGACAAAGATCACAACAGCCAGGAAGATGACTGGGTGGGTATTGAGAACTTTCAAAACAAGGGAAGTAATGCCGATGGTGACACTCTTCAAATCTCTAGTGCTCCCTCACTTAGAATATTGTTCAGTGCTGACGGCCCCGTTCAAGGCAGGAGAAATATCTGAGCTGGAACAAATACAGAGATCGTTTACGGCTCACACTGAGCCAGTAAAGCACCTAAACTACTGGGAACGCCTGCAAGTCTTGAACATGTACTTATTGGAGCGAAGGAGAGAGAGGTACATGATAATATATACCTGGAAGGTACTCGAGGGCTTGGTCCCAAATCTGCACACTGCCATAACAACATACTGGAGTGAGAGATATGGGAGGAAGTGTAAAATAAACCCAGTGAGGAGTAGAGGTGCGGTGGGGACAATAAAGGAACACTGTATCAACATTCGGAGCTCCAGACTATTCAACATCTTACCAAAAGATATCAGAAACACGGCTGGAACAAGTGTAGAAGCCTTCATGAGGAAACTGGACAAGTATCTTCACCAGGTGCCAGATCAACTAGGCTGTGATGGATATGTGGGGTAGCAGGCCTCCAGCAGCAACAGCCTGGTTGACCAGGCGAGCGCCAGACGAGCCTGGCCCATGGCCGGGCTCAGAGAGTAGACAAACTCTCGAAACTCATCAAAGGTAAGGTATATCAAATACCTTAGTGAAAAAAAAGGTTAGTAAATCTGTAAGGCCGTTGTAAAATCGTGCCGAGACTCCTTGATCAATTTATATTATTCAAATGGCCTTGAATTGCTTCTGCAATTATTGATTCCATTAATTTTCCCACAGTGATGATTAAGCTCATTGGACTTTAATTCGAGGCTAAGGACCTATCTCATTTTTATATATAAACATCATATCTGCAGTTTTCCACTTATCTGGTGCTATACCAGTGTGTTGACAAGACTAATCAATGATTTGCTAAGTTCCTCCTTGTATTAATGTTGGTAGAGCTACCGAGAATATATTAAGTAAAAGGACACAAGCGCAACTAATGTGACATTTTATTGTGGCAACGTTTCACTTTTCAGGATCTTGATAAAGCTCCTGGAGAGCGAAACGTTACCACAATAAAATGTCACATTAGTTGCACTTGTGTCGTTTTACTTAACAAGTTCCTCCGTACACTCTTTGACAAGAGTTCATCAAGGCCCCAGTAATTGGTTTGTTTTAATTTACCTATTTGTCTGAGTACCATGTCACTAATGATTTTGAGCTTGCATAAATGTATTATTTTCTCAAATATCTCCCATAATATTAATTTGCAAACTAAATACTTATGAAGTGTACATAGGTAATCATAAATTATAACTACTTATTCCGTGGTGTACACAAGTTGTATGTATTGGAAAATATAAGTTGATGCCCGAGTTCCTCAGATTAATTGTCGTCAACTAGAGCCATGTTATTATCATTATTTTTATTATAATTATAATCATAACTAAGCAGTAAACCCATAAGGGTCATATAGCAACAAGAACCAAATTTTTTTTTTTTATTTATTCAGTATATATATATATATATATATATATATATATATATATATATATATATATATATATATATATATATATATATATATATATATATATATATATATATGTCGTGCCGAATAGGCAGAACTTGCGATCTTGGTTTATATAGCAACGCTCATCTTGCCATAAATGACAAGTGAAAATTTGTGTATGCAATAATTTCGCCAAAATCATTCTGAACCTAACGAAAAAAATATATTTCACTGTGTTTGTTTAGTATTAAATTACTGTAAACAAATCTAAAATATATTTAGTTGGGTTAGGCTAAAATAAATTGTTCTTGCTATAATAAGGTTAGGTAAGTTTTCTAAGTTCCTTTTGGTGCAAAATTATAAATTTGTATATCAACATTAATGAAAAAATATATCTTTAATCGTATAAGAGAAAATTTTAGAAAGGACTTAATTTTAAATGAGTTCTTGCTAATTGACCAGTTTTACATATTCGGCACGACATATATATATATATATATATATATATATATATATATATATATATATATATATATATATATATATATATATATATATATATATATATATATATATATATATATTTATTTATTTTAGATAGTACCACCTCTATAGCTGGAATGGGGACCCTCATCCTCAGAGAAGACAATAAACGTACCTCAGGGAAAACTCAGGTTCTCCCCGGAGCTGTTTGAATATTTTCTTCTCCCACCACCCCCTTTGATGTACCTTTGATATACCTTTGAAGAATTTCGAGAGTATATCTACTCTCTGAGCCCGGCCATGGGCCAGGCTCGTCTGGTGCTCGCCTGGTCAACCAGGCTGTTGCTGCTGGAGGCCCACTGCCCCACATAGCCATCACAGCCTGGTTGATCTGGCACCTGGTGAAGATACTTGTCTAGTTTCCTCTTGAAGGCTTCAATACTTGTTCCAGCAGTGTTTCTGATATCTTCTGGTAAGATGTTGAAAAGTCTGGGACCCCGGATGTTGATACAGTGTTCCCTTATTGTCCCTACTGCACCCCTGCTCCTCACTGGGTTTATTTTACACTTCCTCCCATATCTCTCACTCCAGTATGTTGTTATGGCAGTGTGCAGATTTGGGACCAAGCCCTCGAGTACCTTCCAGGTATATATTATCTTGTACCTCTTTCTCCTCCGCTCCAATGAGTACATGTTAAAGACTTGCGGGCGTTCCCAGTAGTTTAGGTGCTTTACGATCTCTGTATTTGTTCCAGCTCCGATATTTCTCCTGCCCTGAACGGTGCCGTCAGCACTGAGCAATATTCTAAGTGAGGGAGCACTAGCGATTTGAAGAGTGTCACCATCGGCATTATTTCCCTTGTTTTGAAAGTTCTCAATACCCACCCCGCCATCTTCCTGGCTGTTGTGATCTTTGTCTTGTTATGGTCTTTAAAAGAAAGGTCCGCTGACATAATTATTCCTAGGTCTTTTACGTGTTCCTTACGTTCTATTTGGTGACCCTCTTGAGTTTTGTATATAGTGCTCCTTTTGAGTTCTTCATTCTTTCCATACCTAAGCAGCTGGAACTTATCACCATTGAATGTCATGTTGTTTTCCACTGCCCACTGGAAAACCCTGTACTTTTTCAGTGCCCTGTACCGTACTGACTTTCATGCTTATTTTAGTGTCATCTGCAAATGATGATACAAAAGTGTGCAGGGTGTTTTTGTCTGTCTGCTATGAGGATGAGGAACAGCAGAGGTGCCAGGACAGTACATTGGGGCACTGAGCTTTTGACCTCGCTGATGCTGGATCTTGCCCTGTTCACTACTACTTTTTGTGTTCTGTCTGTATTAATAAACAGAATACATTTACAGAAAAAACAAACATGAAGACAATGGCACAATGTATCAAAGATCATGAATTTCCTCCAGCTCCTCCGAGGCTGGATGCGAGCCAAGTATGCAGCAAGCATTTCCCCTCTGGATGGCTACGCTGAGGCGCTGGAACATGAAAGCGGCTGCCCTTGGGTCCCTGGTGGTGTCGATGAGTCTGGAATCCAATTCTTTAAGGAAACGTGTGGCATTTTTTCCCCATGATCCCAAGGTCTCTGATCCCACTGGGACAAATTGATACTGTTGGCTTATGTCCCTGTACTTGCTGATCTTGTACTCCTCCCTGTGGTCAGCAGCTCCTCCCTGTCGCCCCACACTGTGATGGATATAGGTGTCAGCCAGTGTGGACACACAGGTATAGTCCCATGCTAAGAGCTTGCCATTCTTCCAAGGATAGATGGTGATCCCGTCAGGGCGGTTTGCCGAGTTGTGGGTATTGTTGGCTGCTAGTGATCGGGGCTCCCTCTCGGCTGGGCATCCAGCTGTAGCAAGGGTTCTCTTAATGATGTCGTTGACCTCATTGTGTCTTGCATGCCAGCCCTTGGTTTTGGAACAGTTAAGACCATGTAGACCATATTGGTCTGCTTGCACTTTGCCGCAAATACACGTATATTCTGTGTGAATTGGGGCAGCAAGGCGCAGAGCCACTGCAATACGGAGGGTCTTAGGGTCGAGTCGCGTTCCCATTGCCGATATGGGAACTGTTTGGAGGATGTCCCCGGTGTGATGTGCGCTCACAGCCTGGAGACGGGCAATCTCTCTATCTGATGTTGCAGCCCTGAGCATGTTGGCAAGCACCTTTTCAGCAAACAGGCCATCCCAGCTTGACTGTGAGCCAGTGCTGCACTAGGGTTTGGTGCTGGAGCAGCAAGAGTTTCTCATTCAGTGATGGCACTGGCATAGCTAGGGTCTTCTATTCCTGCTGAGTCACTGAGGGTATCAGGAAGAATTTGTCTTATCAACTCGTTTGATGCTATGGAAGAGGATAGGAAAGCTGATATATATATATATATATATATATATATATATATATATATATATATATATATATATGCGCAATAAGATCACAGTAAACAGGTGATATCAGAATATGCAAAACAGCCACTCTGAAAGAATAGTGAAATTCCGAGCGCTTTCGTGACTTCTCACATTATCAAGAGACTATGTTGTTTTACACACACACACACACACACACATATACAAATTCACACACACACACATACACACACACACACACACACACACACACATACACATATATATATATATATATATATATATATATATATATATATATATATATATATATATATATATATATATATATATTAATTATATGCAAAAAATCGCAGACAGGCAATCTTAACTATGCAAGACAAGCCACAGGAGATGGGGTGGGGTTGGAAATATTTAGCTCGAGTACTTTCACACTTCTCAATGCATCATCAGGAGCTATGCAATGTTGCAAGGTTGCAGCTGAAGGAATGAGGAAAATTTTTTTCTCAGAATAGCACTGAGTGGGCCTGTCGCCTCCTCCTGGCTCTCTTAGAATGTGGTCAGCGTCACACTTAGAAGTGTGAAAGTACTTCAGCTAAAGATTTCCACCCTCCTGTGGCTTGTCTTGCATATATATATATATATATATATATATATATATATATATATATATATATATATATATATATATATATATATATATATAAATTTTTTTTTATTAAAATATAGGGAGGTACCACCTCTAGAACTGTCATGGGGACCCTCATCCTCAGAGAAAAAAATAAACTTGCTTCAGGGAAAACTCAAGATTCTCCCTGAAGCTGTTTGAGAATTTTCTCCTACCACCCCCTATATTATGTATATATATTTTATTTAAAGACAAAATACATTGACGAAACATTCACAAAAATATGATACAAAGTAAAACAACATAGGTAACTCAGAGCTACATCTCGAATACTTCGTCCAGCTCCCCTGCGGTGGGCCGCGTGCCCAGAATGCTGCAGGCATTTCCTCTCTGGATCGCAACACTGAGTCTCTGAAAGAGGAAGCTGGTCGCCCTGTGGTCCTTGGTTTCTATGATGAGCTTTTCACCCAGCTCTTTGAGGAACTTTAGAGCACACTTGCCCCATGCTCCAAGGGTCTCCGACCCTATTGGAATGAAGTTATAGCAAGGGGGAAGGTCTTCATATTTTCGGATCTTCTGGGTCTCCCTGTGGCTGGCAGCTCCACCCCATTCCACTACAGAGTATGGCAAGTAGGTGTCTGCCAATGTGGCAGCACAGGTGTAGTCCCAGGCAATCTGCTTTCCATCCTTCCAGGGTAGCATATATATATATATATTCTCCATTGGGAAGTGGAACAGAATTCTTCCTCCGCAAGCCATACGTGTTGTGAGAGGCGATTAAAATGCCGGGGGCAAGGGGCTAGCAACCCCTTCTACTGTATACAATTACTAAAGTTAAAAAGAGAAACTTTTTTTTTTTTTGGGGGGGGGGTCACCCTGCTTCGATGAGATACGGCGTTTGTTGGAAGAAAGAGAAGAATATATATAGCTGTACAGCGGTTAGGGAATTCACAGTCAGATTGACCAGTAAGCTAAACATCTGGTTCCTGGATGATGGCACA
>NC_091303.1:25171299-25203799 GCF_038502225.1 Cherax quadricarinatus | reverse complement strand
GCCGCGGTCATCTCTGGGTCCTCTTCGGGAGGGAATATCAGTGCTAGTTGTCAGTAACTTAGCACTCCAAAAGATAGTGTGTCAGGGGGCGCTGGACAACGTGCTCTCAGTGCTTGTCTACCATCATCTTGGCTGTGGGAAAGCCCAAACGAAGCCGATGGATAGCGGTACACTGCGCTCTGGACCAGCTTCTATCATTTAGAAGGGGTTCTCCCTGAGTCACTGCTCGGTACCACTGTTAAGATGGGGTATCACCTAGGACCTCCCCCATAAGTTTCATTGCTTTGGCGGCTACCAGTTTGGTCTGTCGTAGGCTGATGGGGACAGTAATCCCAACATGTGGATAATCTGTTGCTGCCTTGGCTGCATCATCCGCCGCCTCATTTCCCCGGATGCCAGCATGGCTGGAGATCCAGTTCTGTGTCGATCTGTTACCCTGAGCTTCTAAGGCTGTCATTATACTCAGAATCGATGTAATGAGGTGAACATTGTCCTGTGGTTGGGGATGGGAGAGGGCATTGATTGCAGAGGTGGAGTCAGCATGTATGACAGGTCGGAGTCGATGGCATAGGGCATGTGACAATGCCTGCTGAATCGCCACCAGCTCATGGTACAGTCCAGCTGCTACTCTCTTCCTGTCAGGGACGACAGAACCATCTGTGAAATACGCTGCACATGTGCATCCCTCTGCCAGTGCCATGCTTGTCTCAGCATGATTGCTGAGGGTGTCTTAACTGCAGAGACGCTTAGAGATAGGTAGTTACATGACGCAAACATCGGCCAGATCTGGGCGCCAGGGAGGTGGTGGATGATATCCAGCAACAGGAAGGTCACAACTCTTCTCAAGGAGTAGTTGTATAGGCAGCATCTTCCACCCAGCAACACAAAACGAACGAATCCAGGAGTAGTCCGTGAAGAGAGTTGGATCTTGTATCATGGTTGCCAATATCCGTCTTCTCATTGGGGTACCTCGCTGCCGGTGCAGAACCCTGGCTACTTTGCAGGCGTTTATGTATCTTACTCTGTCAGCCAGGGAAGGAAGCCAGGCCTCAAATCTTAGACATACTGTGTTGGTCCAGATGGGGGCCCAAAGCATAGTTCTTATCGCCTGGTTTTGTACGACCTCCACCCTTTGCCTGCTCTGTGGAAAGAGAGGAGCTAACGCTGGTGCACCGTAGTCAATGAGCGAGCTCACAGCTTATATATAGTACAAGCGAAGTACTTCTTTGCTCGCCCCAGCACGGTGCCTCGTCATGGCTCTCATGGCATTGAGTCTGAGTAGAGCGCGGGATCTGACATGCTCGGCCTGTTTCTGAAAGGTCAGCTTTTTATCAATGTAGATTCCCAACTATAGGTAGGAGCCTGTCCACTCAAGTTCTATATCCTGGATATGTAGTCTATTCACAGGATCTGGTCCCTTGAACATT
The DNA here is from genome assembly GCF_038502225.1 of Cherax quadricarinatus. NCBI lineage: Eukaryota > Metazoa > Arthropoda > Malacostraca > Decapoda > Parastacidae > Cherax > Cherax quadricarinatus. The sequence goes on along the minus strand of NC_091303.1, from coordinate 25,202,372 downwards.
ATTGCAAGAGACTTCTCGGCAGAGATCTTGAGGCCTAGTTCCTTGCAAGACTGCGTTATTAGGTCCAAAGCTCTCTGGGCCTGTCGCTCCAAATTGCCTTTCCCATTCACTACGAGTGCAAGATCAGCATAGCTTAGTAGCTGCGTACCACTGTGAAAGGGAAAGCTCACAAGTTCCTGCATAAGGACGTTAAACAGGGTAGGACTGATCACACCTCCTTGTGGCGTGCCATTTTCCAGGATTTTAAAGGAAGAGTAGTGTCCCTAAAAGCTGACACAGGCCTGCTTGTCCCTAAGGTAGGACTCTATCCAGGTCAGGAGGCGTCCTTTGATCCCCTTCCGAGCTAGTATTGCTAGAATTGCTGTGGGGTTGGCTAGCTCAAATGCCTTCTCGAGGTCGAGGTAGATGACAATACTAGGTTTCTTGTTACTATCAGCAATCTGGCTTAGTAGGGTGGTTATGTACTCTGCTGTACCCACTCCTTTGGTGAAGCCAAATATGTGATGATGAGGCAGTCCAAGTTTCCACAGGAGGCGGTTTAACACCATCCTCTCAGCAGTCTTGGCTAAACAGCTGGTCAGCGATATGAATCTCATACTGCCTGGGTCCTTGGGCTTTGGAATTGGTACAGTGGTAGCCTTCTTCCAGCTGCTGGGAGTGTCCCAGCCCTCCACGACTTGTTTATGACGTGTAGTATGGCCTCCCATCCACTCTGACCAGCCTGTACAATCATAGAGTACGTGACACCATCGATGCCCGGGGCAGTGTCACCTGTGTTCTTAATGGCACGTCGGAGTTCCAAGTCTGTGAGGACTTCATCAGTCACATCTTCAGATTCACATGCAGCTTATATCGTTAACTGGCGCTGTGGCAGAAGATCCATCTGTATATTCCGGATGTCCTGTGGGAACTGAGTGCGAGTTGTCTTGTCCCGAAAGTAAGGTCGAGGCAGCCACCCAACAGGTGTGTGGAGTCTCCATTGTTTAGCAACTTTTGGATTTAGTAGCGAAGAGATGGGGCCAGGAGCTGTGAATTGACCCCTGCAACCACATATAGGTGAGTACACACACACCATTCCTGCCAGCTTCCCAAGTTTGCATCCCAATCTCATGTTAGGTACAGTGTCAAATGCCTTCTTGCAGTCTCAGCAGTCCACCCAATCCTCTCTCTTCTGTCTCACTTCCGTTACTTAGTCATAAAATTCCAATAGGCCGAACACATGCTGGTTATTCTTTCTGAAACTACCAATTTTGTTGTTAGGTAAGACACATATGCAACAGTTAGGTATCTTTATTTCGAAACGTTTCGCCTACACAGTAGGCTTCTTCAGTCGAGTACAGGAAGTAGGCAGGAGCAGTGGAGAAATGAAGACGATGTAATCAGTCCATCACCCTTGAAGTCGTAGATTTCTACCGCTCTACCGTACTGCTCTACCGCTCTCCTGACTGCTTCCCCATCACCGCGCTTGGTATACATGTCAGCAAAACTGTCCTTTATACCATGGCCTTTGTTATATCCAGCTTCATCAATTTTTTTTGTTTTGTTTGTACCTCTTTCCTGTTGTCATTGTCATTTTCGGTGAGTTCTCTGCCTTCATTCTCCGGTCGATTGTTTCTAATGTGACTGTGAAGCAGTTTTGGTTCAGACGTGTGTTTGTGTTTATATATATATATATATATATATATATATATATATATATATATATATATATATATATATATATATATATATATATATATATATATAGTGTGTGTGTGTGTGTGTATGTATATATATATATTTATTTATTTAAGTGATTATTGTCTTGCCTTACAGTGTACCGTGCCTGCCTTCCTGAAGATCACAAATGTGGATCTGGCCTGTGCATTCCACCTACCAAAAAATGTGATGGTTACTTTGATTGTCGGGATGAGACAGATGAAGCTGGCTGCAATGGCACCTCCTGCCCTAAGGACAAGTTCCGCTGTAATGACAAATGTATTGAAAAGAGTCAAAAATGTGATCACAGAAATGACTGCGGCGATAACTCGGACGAAAAAGACTGTGGTAGGTATTTCTGTACGTAGAATCGTGAATTACAGATTTTATACATCATTATTTACTGTACTGTATAATGTGCTCCTATACATATCTGATGATTCTTGTAAAAAAAAGTTAGTGCCGCTTTTGGGTATTTTTCAAACAGGTTAGTAAGTAAGAAAGTAATTTTATTTAGGCACAGGAACATGTAAGTATAATTATAGTACATAGTGTAAATTACCCAGGATAACCCGAAAAAGTTAGGGTGACTTATTTCCATTGGGGTCCTTGGTTTACAATATTAATTACAATCTTGGTTGCCAATATGACGTTTTTCAGAGCATAGTTCTAGCTGCCCAGACAACTTTTGTTCCGAGTAGGGAAAATAGATCTAACAAAAATGATCCCAAATGGATGAACAATAGATTAAAACATCTCATTGGTCAAGAGAGAGACATATATAGGCGTATCAAAAGGGGGGGATGGACAGTTAAGAAATCAGTATATTCAATTAAAGGGAGAAATAAAAAAAAAAGGAATAAGAAAAGCAAAAAGGGATTATGAGGCTAAGGTTGCAATGGATTCGAAGACTAACTCAAAAGGGTTCTTTCAGGTATACAGAAGTCAGATCACTGACAGTGATAAGGGATAGGGAGTGCAGTAAACTTCTATGGGACGAAATTCGTAAGGCATCTACATACGAAAATGTTGTGCTAATGGGAGATTTCAACTATAGACAGATTGACTGGAGCAATTTGACAGGAAATTTAGAGTCGGGTGACTTTCTTGATACGATCCAGGATTGTTTTTTAAAACAGTTTGTGACAGAGCCAACTAGGGGAAATAACCTCCTTGACTTGGTTCTTGCCAGTAGGGAAACACTAATTAATAATCTTGAGGTTAATGATGAGCTTGGGGAGAGTGATCACAAATCACTCAGTTTTAATATATCATGGAATTCCCCTAATAATGGCAATCAAGTCTCCGTCCCTGACTTTCGCTTGGCTGATTTCATAGGACTGAAAAATTACTTAGGTGGGCTGAACTGGAATGACCTGACTAAGGGTCAGGTAGGTGGTGATGGTTGCCGATATGATGCTTTCCAGGGCATAGTTCTAGCTGCTCAGTCAAATTATGTTCCAAATAGGGAAATCAGATCAAACAAAAATTATCCTAAATGGATGAACAAAAGATTAAAATATCTGATTGGTCAAAAGAGAGGCATATATAGGCAAATCAAAAGAGGAGAGGGGCAATTAAGAAATCGATATATTCAGTTAAAGAGAGAAATAAAAAAGGGAATTAGAAAAGCAAAAAGAGATTATGAGGTTAAAGTTGCAAAAGAATCGAAGACTAACCCAAAAGGATTCTTTCAGGTATACAGAAGTAAGATCAGGGACAAGATAGGCCCACTCAAAAGTTCCTCGGGTCAGCTCACTGACAGTGATAAGGAAATGTGTAGAATTTTTAACACATACTTCCTCTCAGTTTTTACACAGGAGGATACCAGCGATATTCCAGTAATGATAAATTATGTAGAACAGGACGATAATAAACTGCACTATTAGGGTCACAAGTGACATGGTCCTTAGGCAAATAGATAAATTAAAACCTAACAAATCCCCAGGCCCTGATGAACTGTATGCAAGGGTTCTAAAGGAATGTAAAGAGGAGCTTAGCACACCTTTGGCTAATCTTTTCAACATATCACTACAAACTGGCATGGTGCCAGATAAGTGGAAAATGGCAAATGTGATACCTATTTTCAAAACAGGTGACAGGTCCTTAGCTTCGAACTATAGACCAATAAGCCTAACCTCCATAGTGGGAAAATTTATGGAATCAATAATTGCCGAGGCAGTTCGTAGCCATCTTGAAAAGCATAAATTAATCAACGAATCTCAGCATGGTTTTACAAAGGGGCGTTCCTGCCTTACGAATTTATTAACTTTTTTCACTAAGGTATTTGAGGAGGTAGATCATGGTAATGAATATGATATTGTGTATATGGACTTCAGTAAGGCTTTTGACAGGGTCCCACATCAGAGACTATTGAGGAAAATTAAAGCACATGGAATAGGAGGAGAAATTTTTTCCTGGATAGAGGCATGGTTGACAAATAGGCAGCAGAGAGTTTGCATAAATGGGGAGAAATCAGAGTGGGGAAGCGTCACGAGCGGTGTTCCACAGGGGTCAGTGTTGGGCCCCCTGCTGTTCACAATCTACATAAACGACATAGATGAGGGCATAAAGAGCGACATCGGCAAGTTTGCCGATGACACCAAAATAGGCCGTCGAATTCATTCTGACGAGGACATTCGAGCACTCCAGGAAGATTTGAATAGACTGATGCAGTGGTCGGAGAAGTGGCAGATGCAGTTTAATATAGACAAATGCAAAGTTCTAAATGTTGGACAGGACAATAACCATGCCACATATAAACTAAATAATGTAGATCTTAATATTACGGATTGCGAAAAAGATTTAGGAGTTCTGGTTAGCAGTAATCTGAAACCAAGACAACAGTGCATAAGTGTTCGCAATAAAGCTAATAGAATCCTTGGCTTCATATCAAGAAGCATAAATAATAGGAGTCCTCAGGTTGTTCTTCAACTCTATACATCCTTGGTTAGGCCTCATTTAGATTATGCTGCACAGTTTTGGTCACCGTATTACAGAATGGATATAAATTCTCTGGAAAATGTACAAAGGAGGATGACAAAGATGATCCCATGTATCAGAAACCTTCCCTATGAGGATAGACTAAGGGCCTTGAAACTGCACTCTCTAGAAAGACGTAGAATTAGGGGGGATATGATTGAGGTGTATAAATGGAAGACAGGAATAAATAAAGGGGATGTAAATAGTGTGCTGAAAATATCTAGCCTAGACAGGACTCGCAGCAATGGTTTTAAGTTGGAAAAATTCAGATTCAGGAAGGATATAGGAAAGTACTGGTTTGGTAATAGAGTTGTGGATGAGTGGAACAAACTCCCAAGTACCGTTATAGAGGCCAGAACGTTGTGTAGCTTTAAAAATAGGTTGGATAAATACACGAGTAGATGTGGGTGGGTGTGAGTTAGACCTGATAGCTTGTGCTAACAGGTCGGTTGCCGTGTTCCTCCCTTAAGTCAATGTGACCTGACCTGACTAGGTTGGGTGCATTGGCTTAAGCCGGTAGGAGACTTGGACCTGCCTCGCATGGGCCAGTAGGCCTTCTGCAGTGTTCCTTCGTTCTTATGTTCTTATGTTGAACATTAAAATGGTATAAAATACCGACAGATTGTTAGGTAAGACACATGAACATTAAAATGGTATAAAATACCGACAGATTGTTACCTAACAATCTGTCGGTATTTTATACCATTTTAATGTTCATTCTGTCAGACACTGCAATACCTAACTGTTGCATATGTGTCTTACCTGTTCTTATGTTCTTATGTATGGACTGATGAAGCCACTGTGTGGCGAAACGTTTCCTCAATAAAGATACCCAAGAGTTGCACATGTGTCTAATTTATCAACATGTCGGTTCTCTGAACCATTCATCTGTAATAATATTGGTAGAATTACCGACAATATGTAAAGTAAAAGGACACAAGTACAACTAATGTGACATTTTTATTGTGGCAACGTTTTGCTCTCCAGGAGCTTTGTCAAGCCGTTACAAACAGTATATGGACACAGAGGGTATATATAGGCTCAGAGTGAGGTGCAATGCTAGTGGTAGTAGTAGTAGTAGTGATATAAGTTGTAGTAGTAGAGTGAAATGTTGCCACAATAAAAATGTCACATTAGTTGCACTTGGTTTTAAATTGGAAAAATTCAGATTCAGGAAGGATATAGGAAAGCACTGGTTTGGTAATAGAGTTGTGGATGAGTGGAACAAACTCCCGAGTACTGTCATAGACGCTAAGACGTTGTGCAGTTTTAAAAATAGGTTGGATAAATACTTGAGTGGTATAAACCTTGGTAATAAATACCGACAAGTTGAGAGTAAGACACATGTGCAACATCTGGGTATCTTTATTGTAGACGTTTCGCCATCCAGTGGCTTTATCAATACAAATTCTAGGACATAACTTGAAGACAGTTGGTTTAGAAAGACACGTAAGCAAACACTATAACATATTTATTAGAAAACGTTTCGGTCCTGGGTCCCAGGTCCCAGGACCGAAACGTTTTCTAATAAATATGTTATAGTGTTTGCTTACGTGTCTTTCTAAACCAAATACTTGAGTGGATGTGGGTGGGTGTGAGTTGGACCTGACTAGCTTGGGCTAATAGATCGGATACAGTGCTCCTTTCTTAAGTGACGTGTCTGACCTCACTAGGTCAAGGCATTGGCTTAAGCCGGTGGGAGAATTGGACCTGCGTCGCATAGGCCTGTAGGCCTGTTGCAGTGTTCCTTCTTTCTTATGTTCTTATATATTTGTTTACCATTACTCGTGCTCTCTCTTGGTCAGATTTCCCTGCCTGTCATGAGGAGCAGTTCCGGTGCGCCAACGCTCTGTGCATCCCACGTCGCTGGCACTGTGATGGTTCTGACGAACGAACAGCGTGTTGTGAGTATTCATTATCTACTTCGTTTTATGACTTATGCATTACACTATTTTTATACACACACACACACACACACACACACACACACACACACACACACACACACACACACACACACACACACACACAGAAACAAGGGGTCACGCTTGGAAGTTGAAGACCCAGATGAGTCGAAGGGATGTTAGGAAGTATCTCTTCAGTCAGAGTAACCAGGAAGTGGAACAGTCTGGCGAGTGATGAAGTGAAGGCAAGAACAATACATAACTTTAAGACGAGGTATGATAAAGCCCATGGAGCAGGGATAGAGAGGACCTAGGGCAAAGAAGACTGCAGACAAAGTATAGTGTAATAAAGTTGGTAGAATTACCGACAATATGTAAAGTAAAAGGACACAAGTGCAACTAATGTGACATTTATTGTGGCAACGTTTCGCTCTCCAGGAGCTTTATCAAGCCATTACAAACAATACATGGACACAGAGGGGTATATAAAGGCTCAGAGTGAGGTGCAATACTAGTGAGGTAACATTTCGATGTTCACTAGTGGTAGTAGTAGTAGTAGTAGTAGTAGTAGTAGTAGTAGTAGTAGTAGTAGTAGTGGTAGTGACAAAAGTAATACAACATGATAGAGCAATTAATTCGTACATGAGTAAAAGGATACTAAAGCTATTACTTAGGTAACATAAAAATAGGTTGGACAAATATAGACTGGAAAGATGCAGCTTGTTTCAGTGTTCACTGAAACAAGCTGCATCTTTCCAGTCTATATTTGTCCAACCTATTTTTATGTTACCTCAGTGTTCACTGAAACAAGCTGCATCTTTCCAGTCTATATTTGTCCAACCTATTTTTGTTACCTAAGTAATAGCTTTTGTATCCTTTTACTCATGTACGAATTAATTGCTCTATCATATTGTATTACTTTTGTCACTACCACTACTACTACTACTACTACTACCACTAGTGAACATCGAAATGTTACCTCACTAGTATTGCACCTCACTCTGAGCCTTTATATACCCTCTGTGTCCATGTATTGTTTGTAATGGCTTGATAAAGCTCCTGGAGAGCGAAACGTTGCCACAATAAATGTCACATTAGTTGCACTTGTGTCCTTTTACTTTACAGACAAAGTATAGTCTAGGTGGCCAAAGACTGCAAACCTTACTCAAGGAAAAAGATCTTGGGGCGAGTATAATACCGAGTACATCTCCTGAGGCGCATATCAGTCAGATAACTGCTGCAGCATACGGGCGTCTGGCAAACCTAAGGATAGCGTTCTGGTACCTCAGTAAGGAATCGTTCAAGGCTCTGTACACCATATACGTCAGGCCCATACTGGAGTATGCAGCACCAATTTGGAATCCACATCTAGTCAAGCACGTTAAGAAATTAGAGAAAATGCAAAGGTTTGCAACAAGACTAGTCCCAGAGCTAAGGGCATTGCCCTACGAAGAAAGGTTAAGGGAAATTGGCCTGACGACACTGGAGGACAGGAGGGTCAGGGGAGACATGATAACGACATATAAAATGCTGCGCAGAATAGACAAGGTGGACGAAGACAAGATGTTCCAGAAATGGGACACAGAAACAAGGGGTCACAATTGGAAGTTCAAGACTCAGATGAATCAAAGGGATGTTAGGAAGTATTTCTTCAGTCATAGAGTTGTCAGTAAGTGGAATAGCCTAGAAAGTGATGTAGTGGAGGCAGGAACCATACATAGTTTTAAGACGAGGTTTGATAAAGCTCATGGAGCAGGGAGAGAGAGGATCTAGTAGCAGTCAGTGAAGAGGTGGGGCCAAGAGCTATGAATCGACCCCTGCAACCACAAATAGGTGAGTACAGGCTGCAGGCCTGGTCCAGTAATTGGCTTCTGGAGTTCAACCTCACCAAGTGCAAAGTCATGAAGATTGGGGAAGGGCAAAGAAGACCGCAGATGGAGTACAGTCTAGGGGGCCAGAGACTACAAATCTCACGCAAGGAGAAAGATCTTGAGGTGAGTATAACACCAGGCAAATCTCCTGAGGCATACATCAACCAAATAACTGCTGCAGCATATGGGCACCTAGCAAACCTAAGAACAGCATTCCGCCATCTTAATAAGGAAGTGTTCAAGACACTGTACACTGTGTACATTAGGCCCATATTGGAGTATGCAGCACCAGTTTGGATCCCACATCTAGTTAAGCATGTAAAGAAACTAGAGAGAGTGCAAAGGTTTGCAACAAGACTACTCTCGGAGCTAAGGGGTATGTCCTGTGAGGAGAGGTTAAGGGAAATCAACCTGATAACACGAAAACAGGAGAGATAGGGGGGACATGATAATGACATAAAATACTGAGAGGAATTGACAAGGTGGACAGAGACAGAATGTTCCAGAGATGGGACACAACAACAATGGGACATAAGGATGTTAGGAAGTATTTCTTCAGTCATAGAGTAGTGAAGAAGTGAAATAATTTGGGAAGCAATGTAGTGGGGGCAGGATCCATTCATAGCTTTAAGAAGAGGTATGAGAAAGTTCATGGTGCAGGGAGAGTGACCCAGTAGTGGCCAGTGAAGAGGCTGGGCCAGGAGCTGTGACTCATCTCCTGCAACCACAACTAGGTGAGTACACACACACACACACACACACACACACACACACACACACACACACACTCACACACACACACACACACACACACACACACACACACACACACACACACACACACACACACACACACACACACACACACACACACACACACACACACACACACACACACACACACACACATGTTAGGCCCATATTGGAGTATACGGCACCAGTTTGGAACCCACACCTAGCCAAGCACGTGAAGAAACTAGAGAAAGTGCAAAGGTTTGCAACAAGACTAGTCCCAGAGCTAAGAGGTATGTCCTACGAGGAGAGGTTAAGGGAAATCAACCTGACGACACTGGAGGACAGGAGAGATAGGGGGGACATGATAACGACATACAAAATACTGAGAGGAATTGACAAGGTGGACAAAGACAGGATGTTCCAGAGATTGGACACGGTAACAAGGGGACACAGTTGGAAGCTGAAGACACAGATGAATCACAGGGATGTTAGGAAGTATTTCTTCAGCCACAGAGTAGTCAGTAAGTGGAATAGTTTGGGAAGCGATGTAGTGGAGGCAGGATCCATACATAGCTTTAAGCAGAGGTATGATAAAGCTCACGGCTCAGGGAGAGTGACCTAGTAGCGATCAGTGAAGAGGCGGGGCCAGGAGCTCGGACTCGACCCCCGCAACCTCAACTAGGTGAGTACACACACACACACACACACACACACACACACACACCTATCTCTCTCCCCTCTGCCACTGTCCCCCCTCCTGCTCACTATCCTCTCCCCCTCCCTGCCTTCTCCCCCTCTTCCTGCAACAAACACCCCCCTCTACACACACACTCTTGAAAACATGTAAGCTCTTCCTTCCGTGTCTTCCTTTGCAGATGACACCCGAATCTGCATGACAGTGTCTTCCATTGCAGACACTGCAAGGCTCCAGGCGGACATCAACCGAATCTTTCAGTGGGCTGCAGAAAACAATATGAAGTTCAACGATGAGAAATTTCAATTACTCAGATATGGTAAACACGAGGAAATTAAATCTTCATCAGAGTACAAAACAAATTCTGGCCACAAAATAGAGCGAAACACCAACGTCAAAGACCTGGGAGTGATCATGTCGGAGGATCTCACCTTCAAGGACCATAACATTGTATCAATTGCATCTGCTAGAAAAATGACAGGATGGATAATGAGAACCTTCAAAACTAGGGAGGCCAAGCCCATGATGACACTCTTCAGGTCACTTGTTCTATCTAGGCTGGAATATTGCTGCACACTAACAGCACCTTTCAAGGCAGGTGAAATTGCTGACCTAGAAAATGTACAGAGAACCTTCACGGCGTGCATAACGGAGATAAAACACCTCAATTACTGGGAGCGCTTGAGGTTCCTAAAACTGTATTCCCTGGAATGCAGGCGGGAGAGATACATGATTATATACACCTGGAAAATCCTAGAGGGACTAGTACCAAACTTGCACACGAAAATCACTCACTACGAAAGCAAAAGACTTGGCAGACGATGCAACATCCCCCCAATGAAAAGCAGGGGTGTCACTAGCACGTTAAGAGACCATACAATAAGTGTCAGGGGCCCGAGACTGTAGAACTGCCTCCCAGCATACATAAGGGGGATTACCAACAGACCCCTGGCAGTCTTCAAGCTGGCACTGGACAAGCACCTAAAGTTGGTTCCTGACCAGACGGGCTGTGGCTTGTACGTTGGTTTGCGTGCAGCCAGCAGCAACAGCCTGGTTGATCAGGCTCTGATCCACCAGGAGGCCTGGTCACAGACCGGGCCGCGGGGGCGTTGACCCCCGGAACTCTCTCCAGGTAAACTCCAGGTGTGGAAGAAACATGGGATACCAAAAATCAGGACGGAGAACCAGAGGACTGGTAGATGAAGCTGCAAGGGGTGGACCTGGGAGAGAAGACTGGGAGGCAGAGACTCTAACAGACAACTGCCATGTCCAGGAACAGCTAAGCACAGGGACACTGGATATCGAAGAGACAGTAGGAAGAAACATTTTAATGGTAGGAACTAATTTGAATCAGAGGATACTCAGGGAAGTACAGTGGGAGGACGAAAGGGAGAGGGCAGTTTTTGTCTATGGGCTCCAAGAAGTAGAAGGGGAAATTTACAAAGCAAGGAAATAGGAAAAAAATGGTTGAAAGCATCATGAAAACAATAGGAGAGGACGGCATGGCCCAGCAGACAAATTTACGGAGAATTGGGTGGTTTGCAAGTGGAAAAAAGCATTCAGAGTGATTTTCAAGGCAGAGTCAGCTCGAAACCGGATCCTGCAGGAGAAAGCGCGTCTAAGGGACAACCCGGAGTACCGTAGCGTGTACCTCGACCGAGACAGAACACAAGAGGAAAGGATGATACTGAAAGAGAGGGTGCAATGTTGCAAGGAGGAATAGGAGGTGAGGAAGGAGGGGAGCAGGAGGAACCAGACCCAGGTGGAAGAACAAACACAACCTCCTCCAGTACCACCCACAGAAGGAACCCAATCATGGCAATCCCAATGCAGTCAAACAACCTAATCCAAAACCCACACACTGTACCCTCTGCCCCTATCCCCCTTACACTGTACTCTCTGCCCCCATCCTCCTCACCGCAAACCCCACACCCACAGTTACCCACACACTGTACCCTCTGTCTCCATCCCTCTCACCACAACCCCCACCCCCACTGAACTCCCATAGGCCTTCTCCCCCAATCCCCCACACCACAGACCCCACTCCCACAGCAACCCCCTACAGGCCCCCGCCAGGGCACCTGTTTCCCAAAACCCACCATTCTCCCCGGACCACAGGTATAGAAAAGAAGTCGAGGGTTTGGTACACAAACGCAGATGGAATAATGAATAAATGTGAGGAGTGGCATGAAATAATCAAGGAGATGTCCCCAGATATCATAGCAGTCAGAAACAAAACTCACTGGGACAATAACACATGCAGTCCTCCCACCTGGATATCAGATCCTTAGGAAGGATAGAAGGAGCAGAGAGGGAGGAGGGGTTGCACTGCTCATTAAAAACCGATGGGGATTTGAGGGAATGGAAGGCATGGACAAGATTGGGGAAAGGGATTACATAGTAGGTACAGTTCAGCCAGGGGAACGTAAGGTAGTCGTTGCAGTGATGTATAACTCACTACAGAACTGCAGGAGGCCAAGAGAGGAATATGAACAGAACTACAGAGTGATGGTGGACACACTACCTAAGGTGGCAAAAAGAGCTCACTTGAGTAGAGCAAAGTTACTGGTTATGAGTGACTTCAGCCACAGGGAGATTGATTGGGAAAACCTGGAGCCACACAGGGGTCCTGAAACATGGAGAGCCAAGATGATGAATGTGGTACTGGAAAACCTCATTCACCAACATGTTAGGGACACTACCAGAGAGAGAGGGGAGGATGAACCAGCAAGACTGGACCTTGTGTTCACCCTGAGTTGCTCAGATATTGAGGACATCACATATGAAAGGCCCCCTTGGAGCTAGTGACCATGTGGTTCTTAGCTTTGAATACATTGTAGAGCTACAAGTGGAGAGGGTAAGAGGAGTAGAAAGGGAAAAGCAAAACTATAAAAGGGGGGACTACACAGGTATGAGGACCTTCCTGCAGGAGGTTAAATGGGAAAGAGAGTTGGTAGGAAAGTCAGTAAACAAAATGATGGAATATGTAACAACAAAATGCAAGGAGGCAGAGGAAAAGTTTGTTCCCAAGGGTAACAAAAGTAATGGGAAGACCAGAATGAGTCCTTGGTTTACCTGAAGGTGTAGTGAGGCAAAACCTAAGTGTGCTAGAGAATGGAAAAAGTACAGAAGGCAAAGGACCCAGGAAAATGAAGAGATTAGTTGAAGAGCCAGAAACGAGTATGCATAGATAAGGAGGGAGGCCCAGCGGCAGTACAAAAACGACATAGCATTGAAAGTCAAGTCTGACCCGAAACTGCTTTACAGCCACATCGGGAGGAAGACAACAGTCAAGGACCAGTAATCAGGCTGAGGAAAGAAAGTGGGGAGCTCACAAGAAATGACCAAGAAGTATGTGAGGAGCTAAACACAAGATTTCAGTGTCCCTTCTACCTCCACTGTAAACATTGGAGGTACAAGGGACAGTGGGAAGACAAAACAGAGGGGTACACTAACAAGGGATATACCAACAAGTGTTGGATGAAATACACACAACTGAGGAGGAGGTGAAGAAGCTGCTAAGTGACCTTGATACCTCAAAGGCGGCGGGACCGGACATCTCTCCGTGGGTCCTTAGAGTGGGAGCAGGGATACTGTGTGTGCCACTAACCACTATTTTCAACACATCCCTTGAAACTGGGCAACTACCTGAGGCATGGAAGATGGCAAATTTAGTTCCCATTTTTAAAAAAGGAGACAGAAAAGAGGTGCTAAACTATAAGCACTTGTAGAAGCTGAGTATTAATATTAGCAGCATTAGCATTATAATTATTAGAATTACTAATATTATTAGTGGTATTTTATTAGTATTATTGATACTTAGAAGTGAGGAAGTTTATTTCTGGGCACTCATAAATGTAAATGCACACATGCATGTACACACACACACACACACACACACACACACACACACACACACACACACACACACACACACACACACACACACACACATACACACAGGGTTTCACACCTTCCTGAAAGCTGACCTGACACATCCTCTCTCGCAATCCCATACCCATATTACCCCTCCCTCTTACACTCCTAACTTATAATCTCTCTCTGTCTCTCCCTCCTCTCTCCCCTTCCCTCTTCCCTTCCCTCTCTTTCCCTGTCTCTCTCCCCCTTCTCTCTCCCCACACAGGAGCTGAGTCTCTACCCCTGCAACCACAATTAGGTGAGTACACACACACACACACACACTGTCCTCCCTCTCTATCTCCCTCCTCCCTACCTCCCTCCCTTTTCCTCCCTACAACAAACACCCATCTTCACATACACTCTGTAAATACATAAGCTTCTTCCTGTGGTAAAATACATAAGCTTCTTTATGTGGTAAAAAAAAAAAGGGCTACCCAAGTGGGCAGAGAACCAGGGGTCTGGTGGATTAACCTGGGAGGGAAGATTGGGAGTTAGAGCTGTAAAAAAGGGAGGAAGAGTGGGGAAGGAAGCTAGAAGAGCTTGGCAAGAAAATGGAGGAGTGGATAGCTGAAGAGAGCAGGAAGTGGGGGGCTACAAGTGTTAGCAGCAGAAGCTAAGATAGTGCTTAGAAGAGAAACTAAACAACCTGAAACAGATTAAAGAGTCAGTTGACAGTACAGACATCACATCAGGAAGTTCTATTTCAGTCACAGACAAGGGGACTGTAGGGAGAAAAGGAGCTATGCCATATGCAAAGGCCCTATCAGACCCATGTGGGGCCCAGGAAAACACGAGGAGCACACTAAGAACAAATGAGAGGTCTGAAGACAATGAAGGAGCTATGCCATATGCAGAGACTGTAACAGACAACTGCAGTGGCAAGGAACAGCTGAGCAGGTAAGACAATCCACTGAGCATAGGGGCTTCAGCAAGGGCAGGGATTGAAGGCAGGAACGTTCCAGTGGAAGGAACTAAAACACCTCAGAGGATGCAAAGGGAGACACAGTGGGAGGATGAAAGGGAGAGGTCAGTTTTTGTCTATGGGTTCCAAGAAGTTGAAAGGGGAACCTACAGTGAAAGAAAATAGGAGGAGAAAAAAGCCACTGAAGGTATCATGAAAGCAGTAAGTGAGAGCGACATGACCCAGGTGACAAATTTTCGGAGAATTGGGTGGTTTGCTAGTGGAAGGAAATGGCTTGTCAAAGTAATTTTCAAGGCAGAATCAGCTCGAGCCAGGATCATGCAGGAGAAAACACGACTGAGGGACAAACTGGAGTACTGGAGAGTGTACCTCAATTGTGACAGAACACAAGAAGAAAGGACGATACTGAAAGAGAGGGTACAAAGATAAAAAGAGGAACAAGAGGCAGTGATGAGGGTGAACAGAACCCAGACCCAGATGGAAGGGCAAACACACCCTCCAGAAACACCTGCAGAAGGACTCCAACCATGACATCCCCAATGCAACTGTACAATCTGAACCAAAACCCACACACTGTTCCCTCTGTCCCCACCACCCACATCACAAACCCCACCCCTACAGCAGCCCCCTATGGATACTGCCCCCACTCCCCTCATCACAAACCCCACCCACACTGCAACCCCCCATAGGCTCTCTCCAGGGCTCCTGCCCCCCCCCCCACCCCAATATTCTCCCAGGACCACAGTGATTGAAAAGAAGCTGAAGGTCTGGTACATGAACATGGATGGAATAACGAATAAGTATGAAGAGTGGCATGAAAGAATCAATGAGAAGTCCCCAGACATCATAGCAGTCACAGAAATGAAACTCACTGAGATAATAACAGATGCAATCTTCCCACTGGGATATCAGATCCTGAGGAAAGATAGGAGTGGAGGGGGGGTAGGGGTTGCACTGCTCAAAAAACGATGGGGATTTGAGGAAATGGAAGGCATGGACGAGATTGGAGAAAGGGATTACATAGTAGGTACAATTCAGTCTGGGAACATTAGGTAATCATTGCAGTGATGTATAACCCACCACAGAACTGCAGGAGGCCAAGAGAGGAATATGAACAGAACAACAGAGTGATGGTGGACACACTGGCTGAGGTGGTAAAAAGAGCTCACTCAAGCAGAGCAAAGTTACTAGTCATGGGTGATTTCAACCACAGGGAGATAGATTGGGAAAACCTGGAGCCACATGGGGGTCCCAAAATATGGAGAGCCAAGATGATGGATGTAGTACTGGAAAACCTAATGCATCAACATGTCAGGGACACTATGAGAGAGAGAGGGAAGGATGAACCAGCAAGACTGGACCTTGTGTCCACCCTGAACAGTTCAGACATCGAGGACGTAACATATGAGAGGCCCCTTGGAGCTAGTGATCAAGTGGTTCTGAGCTTTGATTACATAGTAGAGTTACAAGTGGAGAGGGTAACAGGAGTTGAATGGGAAAAGAGAAACTATAAAAGGGGGGATTACACAGGTATGAGGAACTTCATGCAGGAGGTTCAGTGGGACAGAGAATTGGTAGGAAAGTCAGTAAATGAAATGATGGACTACATAACAAAATGCAAGGAGGCAGAGAAAAGGTTTGTTCCCAAGGGCAACAGAAATAATGGGAAGACCAGGATGAGCCCTTGGTTTACCTGAAGGTGTAGGGAGGCAAAAACAAAGCGTACTAGAGAATGGAAAAAGTACAGAAGGCAAAGGACCCAGGAAAATAGAGAGATTAGTCGAAGAGCCAGAAACGAGTATGCACAGATAAAGAGGGAGGCCCAGTGACAGTACAGAAACAGCAAAGCATCGAAAGTCAAGTCTGAGCCGAAACTGCTGTATAGCCACATTGAGGAAGACAACAGTTAAAGACCAGGTGATCAGACTGAGGAAAGAAGATGGGGAACTCATAAAAAATGATCAAGAGGTATGTGAGGAGCTCAACACGAGATTTAAGGAAGTATTTACAGTGGAGACAGGAACGACTCTTGGAAGACAGAACAGAGGGAGAAATCAACAAGGAATATACCAAGTGTTGGATAACATACACACAACTGAGGAGGAGGTGAAAAACCTGCTAAGCAACCTCGATACCTCAAAGGCAATGGGACTGGACATCATCTTCCCGTGGGTCCATAGAGAGGGAGCAGAGATGCTGTGTGTGCCACTAACCATGATCCTCAACACATCCCTTAAAACTGGCCAACTATCTGAGGTGTGGAAGACAGCAAATGTAGTACCCATTTTTAAGAAAGGAAACAGAAGTGAGGCACTAAACTATAGACCAGTGACACTGATGTGTATAGTCTGCAAAGTCATGGAGAAGGTTATCAGGAGGAGAGTGATAGATCACCTGGAATGGAACAAGATTATAAATGGCAACCAGCACGGATTCATGGAAGCAAATCCTGTGTCATAAACTTTCTGGAGTTTTATGACAAAGTAACAGAAGTAAGACAAGAGAGAGGGGTGGGTTGTTTGCATTTCCCCGGACTGCAGGAAGGCCTTCGACACAGTTCCTCACATGAGATTAATGCAGAAACTGGAGGATCAGGTGCATATAACAGGAAGGGCACTGCATTGGATCAGAGAATACCTGACAGGGAGACAACAACGAGTCATGGTACGTGATGAGGTATCACAGTGGGCACCTGTGATGAGCAGAGTCCCACAGGGGTCAGTTCTAGGACCAGTGCTATTTTTGGTATATGTGAATGACATGATGGAAGGGATAGACTCAGAAGTGTCCCTGTTCACAGATAATGTGAAGTTAATGAGGAGAATTAAATCAGATGAGGATCAGGTAGGACTACAAAGAGACCTGGACAGGCTGAACACGTGGTCCAGCAACTGGCTTCTCGAATTCAACCCCACCAAATGCAAAGTCATGAAGATTGGGGAAGGACAAAGAAGACTGCAGACAGAGTATAGGCTAGGTGGCCAAAGACTGCAAGCCTCACTCAAAGAGAAAGATCTTGGGGTGAGCATAACACTGAGCATGTCTCCAGAAGCACACATCAACCAGATAACTGCTGCAGCATATGGGTGCCTGACAAACCTGAGAATAGTGTTCCATTACCTTAGTAAGGAATCATTTAAGACACTGTACACTGTGTATGTTAGGCCCATACTGGAGTATGCAGCACCAGTTTGGAATCCACAACTGGTCAAACATGTCAGGATACTAGAGAAAGTGCAAAAGTTTGCAACAAGTTTAGTTCCGGAGCTTAGAGGAATGTGCTACGAAGAAAGATTAAGGGAAATCGACCTGACGATGCTGGAGGATAGGAGGATCAGGGGAGACATGATAACAACATACAAAATATTGTGTGGAATAGATCAGATGGACAGAGACAGGATGTTCCAGAGAGGGGACACAGAAACAGGGGGTCACAACTGGAAGCTGAAGACTCAGATGAGTCAAAGGGATGTTAGGAAGTATTTCTTCAGTCATAGAGTTGTCAGGAAATGGAATAGTCTAGCAAGTGATGTAGTGGAGGCAGGAACCATTCATAGCTTTAAGAGGAGGTATGACAAAGCTCAGGGAGCAGAGAGAAAGAGTACCTAGCAGCGATCAGTGAAGAGGCGGGGCCAGGAGCTGAGTCTCGACCCATACAACCACAATTAGGTGAGTATACACACACACACACACACACACACACACACAAACACACCATATATATCTTTAATTCCAGTGATTCATTAGTTTTAAGGCCTCAACTGCATGAATGTATAATAATTAAGGCAACAGTCCACTGAATAACTAAGTGGTCAGAACAGTTGGTTAACAATCAAAACTTCCTGGGTTTGATACCTTTACCTTAGAAAGGCAAGATGTGAGCGAATCATTTTACACTTGTTGCACCCGGGACAAAATTGACCTAATTTGCCCGAAATGCTCTTCATAACAAGGGGCTTTCTTTATAGTAGTATGTCATTGATGTCAGATAGGCCTGTATACCTTGTACATGCACTTGTAGAAGTAAAGATTTTATTATTATTTGCTTAAAATAAATAGGTACTGTCCTGGGTGCTGGTTAACTGTAGTGACTCATACCCCAAGGATGTTATGCCGAAGCAAGAGCTGAGAATGAGTTGAGTTGTTAGCTAGTAAGGAAAAAAAGTTAACACCAGGAATACTGGAAAATCTAAAATAATGGGAAACTGGCACCACTAATTATAGTTAGCTGGATGGATTCAGTTCAAAATGTGTATACATGGAGTATACCTAGAGAGGGTTTCAGGGGTCAACTCCCCCATGACCTGGTCTGTAACCAGGCCTCATAGTGGATCAGGGTCTGATCAGCCAGGCTGTTACTGTTGGCTGCATGCAACCTGGCATACAAACCACAGCCCAGCTTGTCAGGTACTGACTTAAAGTGCCTGTCCAGTGCCTTCTCGAAGACAGCCAGGGGTCTGTTGGTAATCCCCCTTATGTAAGCTGGGAGGCAGTTGAACAGTCTTGGGCCCCTGACACTTATTGTGTTGTCTCTTATCATGCTAGTGGCACCCCTGCTTTTCATTGGGGGGATGTTGCATCGTCTGCGGGGTCTTCTGCTTTCATAGGGAGTGATTTTCATGTGCAAATTTGGTACTAATCCCACTAGGATTGCCTAATCAAGTGTTTCAGTTGCTGCTTATTTGGACTGTAGAACATGTCTGAAAATATTGAAGTGTTGTGGCAAGGACATATATGAGGTTAAGTAGAAAAGAGGAAATAAAGACAACCAGATGAGAGCATAGGAAATAGAAACAACCAGATGGGAATATAGGAAATAAAAATAACCTAATGGGAACATAGGAAATAAAAACAACCAGAGGGAATATAGGAAATAAAGACAACTAGATGGGAACATAGGAAATAAAGACAACCAGATGGGAACACAGAAATTCATGGAGAATACAGTTTTAATTGGAAAGGGTGTGAGGTGATACCCAGGTGTGTGTATAGCCAAAAAAGAGATTAGTCAACAGTAGAACAAGTACCTATATGCTGTGTGTTTCTTTCACAGTATGTTGTATACAACATGTGTAATTTTCATTGTAACACAGTTTTGTGTTTTTAAATTTTTAGTTATTACAGTATATTCAACTAAAAATATTTGTTTATGCAGTAATTATAGTAATGTGAAAGTGTTAAACACACAAGGATCATACAGTACCTTGGGAATGAGATGTTATCAGGCATGATCAGATGATGGGGAGATTAACTTTAATTCCTTGGACTGAGAGCCCTTCAGCATCTCCTTAACCTCCTAAAGGGAAAAGGGAAGGGAGTTTTAAACTTAATAATCCTGGTCTTAAATCGTATTGCCTAATCTAAGTAAACCAAAGGGTACTGTTTTTTTTTTTTTTTTTTTTCAACAAGTCAGCCGTCTCCCACCGAGGCAGGGTGACCCAAAAAAGAAAGAAAATCCCCAAAAAGAAAATACTTTCATCATCATTCAACACTTTCGCCACACTCACACATTATCACTGTTTTTGCAGAGGTGCTCAGAATACAACAGTTTAGAAGCATACACATATAAAGATACACAACATATCCCTCCAAACTGCCAATATCCCAAACCCCTCCTTTAAAGTGCAGGCATTGTACTTCCCATTTCCAGGACTCAAGTCCGACTATTGTTATAAACCGATATTTATCTTTACTGTTTCATGAGTGTAACAATAGGATAGCAAAGATTTGAACAAACCTTGGTTGGTTGACCCCTGGGTGTTGGGCATTTGAACTAACTTTGGTATGCGGACCCCTGGAGCATGAAGCATTTGAGCAAGCCTTAGTAGGCCAACCCCTGTGGTGCTGGGCAGGCACATTACCACTGCACCACTGACATAAAAAATGTTGTAACTGGATCATTAACTGCATCTTAACATAGTTGTAAGGAACACTTCTGTTGAAAATCACTTCTTATAAGCTGTCTACAGTACATATTATGTGCATTCATCTTGTTCAAAGATGCATACAATTTCTCCCTCATGTGTACGTGTTTTACTGGTTATTTCTAAACATTTGCCATTAAACTGTACATGTTGATTTGACTAACATATAAGTGAAGTGATTATTATCATCACCATTAAATAACCAATTTGATTAGGTGAAGAGAAAATAATAACTTAATACAGGGAAGAATTTTGAGGAACGTAAATGCTGTTTGTATGCCATGTCTGGAGAACAAGGAAAGTTGGTAATATTTGTTAGTTCACAAATATCACCAATCTTAATACATTTGTACCCCAAGTTCCGCCATAATTTGTTCCAGAAAACTGTTTGAATGCTGTTACTGAACGAATTTGCTTCCATGAGGAATAATGTAAATAAGATTAATCTATTTCATACCCCCCAAAAATACACTTACAAAAGCACTTACAATAATACACTTACATAATTGTTCAAATTGGGAGCTGTACGAAACTTGGGGTACCACTGTATTTAGAAATATTTTGTAGTAATTACTGTACCTTGCTTTATAAACTGAAACACAGTGTATTTCACATTATTAAAATAGTGAGCATTTTATTTTCTAAATATTACTGTTGTTAAGCAGGTTTTTTTATGTACATTAATTTTAATCTTTGTTTTCTTGCACAGCGGCGGAGCTATGTCCAAGTCTAGGGTGTGAGTATGCTTGTCGGGCCTCTCTAGCTGGTGGAGAATGTTACTGCCCACCAGGGAAGCAAGTCTCCAATGATACACGAACATGCATTGGTAAATTTTTTCTTTATTTCATTAAGGTTTAAGAAAACAATTAAACATATTCTCAGATGACACAAACATACCACATGTAAACATTAAAATGGACAAATAAAACCGAGTACAGCCTCTACTCACGTAATGACGAAGTTCTGTTCCTAAGACCATGTCAGTAAACAAATTTGTCACTAAGCAAGAAGCATACTATAATAGTAGTGGGTTTGCATCAGCCATCTTTGATATTGTTTTAATGTCACCTTTGCACCATTTATAACATTTTTAGTATATTTTTAAATGTTTATACAGTAGTGTACTGTATATTGTAATAAACAGAACAAAGGAAGTCAGCTCTGATATACATTATTTAGCTATTCATACTAGTCAGAGAGCCTGTCGTAAGTCCGAGTCAGTAAACGAGTACGTCACTAAGTGAGGAGAGGCTGTATTTATATTTTGGCCTCACACTTAAGCCTTCTTCAAACTAAAAACTGTACAGTGAGAATAATCTGTGTATACAACCAGGTTATAAGACTTAAATCAGAGTGTAGGAATAAGTGACATTAATTCCAGAACAGTATGGTTGCTGGTTTCCAGTGCTCTTGGAATTTTTGTTTTAATTCATTGGCAGTCTGCCAAGGCAGAGTGACCTGAAAAAGAAAAGACATTCACTCAGTCTCCGTCTCTCCAAAATGTGTGTTGACATCACAACTACATGTCATAACTGACTTGAGGATTTTGAGATATTGTATATGCCATTTGTTGTGGTCTAAATTATGGAGGTACAGGTGGGCCCTGCTTTACAGCATTTTGCTAAAGCAGTGGTTTTCATTTATACCAATTCTTCATTTATTCAGGCTTCCTACAGTAAATATCTTCACCACTCACTATAAGCTAAGAATGAAAATATTTTAAGGTAAGTAATGTGTGTACTGTATATCCATTTTTTTTAGCTCTATTGCTCACTTAATACATGACAGTGTAAACATGTTATTAGCTTTCATATGCCTTTGAAAGCAGTAAAAAGCTATGTTTCACTTTACAGCAATTTTTCCTTTGCAGCAGTAGCCCGGAATCTAACATGCTGTATAAATGGGGCTCTCCTGTAGCTTCTCAGTTAATATTATTGTTATGATTTTACCATATTGGAAAGCTGCTAAACTTTCTTGTTTATATTTAACAGATCTCTTTTATTTAGTTAATATGTTGACTAAGTTTCTAATCATAGGAGTAACAGGATATAAAAGATCCATTACATATGCACAAGGCAGTTAAGCATGTGAAGAATTATAATCATGATATTACTGCAAAACAGCCTCTCCTCACTTAACCCTTAAACGGTCCAAACGTATATATACGTTCACGTGCGTAGCGCCCCAAACGTATATATATGTTTTCCTTGTTATTCATTCAACATTGCCACAATAAGCCTGAGTCACCTAGACATGAGAGAATGGGTGTGCGCATTCACTGTGCATCATATTAAAATAATTGGGGAATGCCTGGGTACCATATGCTCTTTTTTCCTATTAAAAAAAGTCATTTTTTTCTCTCAAAAATTTTGGGGCGCTACACGAGCGAACATATATATACGTTTGGACCATTTAAGGGTTAACAATGGAGTTCCGTTTCTAAGACCACATCGGTAACGAATTTATCGTTAAGTGAGGAACACACTATAATGGTAATGGGTTTGTGGGAACCATTTGATGTTGTTTTAATGTCACCTTTGCACCATTTATAACATTTCTGGTATATTTTTAAATGTTCATACAGTAGTGTACTGTATATTGTAATAAACAGAAAAGAGGAAATCAGCTCTAATATGCATTATTTAGGTAAGCATACTGGTCAGAGAGCCTGTCGTAAGTCCAAGGCATTGGTAAATGACTATGTTGCTAAGTAAGGAGAGGCTGTATATAGAGCAAATTGTATGTTTAAAAACAAAATTCAAAGATTTGCTTGAATTTCTAAGGCTGTAGAAATCTGATGCTGTTACCCTCCTTGTTCTAAGGCTATTTGTTTCTGCCTTTGACTAAAGTTATGTGACCTAACTTCATGCATATGATGCCATAAGTTTCATCTGAGATACACTATAGCTTGCTGAAAAAGATTTTTGTGTTAAGGAAAAATATTGAGAGCCTGTCATATTTTTCTAATGTATTGTCTCCACATGTGTACTTGTGTTGCTTGCATTTAGATTTTGCTTTGCATATATAATACATTGTATTATTGTCTCTATAAACAATTTTTTATTTAATTTTTTTATTAAGACTTACTAACTTTTTTCACTACAAAGACAAGGATGAGTGCAAGGAATGGGGCCATTGTGACCAGCAGTGTGTGAACACAGATGGGTCTTTCAAGTGCCTGTGTACAATAGGGTACATGCTTCATGACAACAAGCGCTGCTCTGCCATTAATGTTTCAGATAAACACAAGATGGTTCTCTACTTTACACATCACGACAAAGTTTTGAAGGTCAGTCACTATGGAGTTTATACTTTTTGTAACACTTGGTGATAAGCAATTTTATTATATGTAAATTTATATTGATCTGTAGTATTATTATTTAACACACCATGCATCCCATACCATGGTAGGGTGACCTTTAAAAGAAAAAACACTTTAACCATCTTTCATTCAATCATGATCTTGTCAGAAGTGTGCCAGCATCACAGCTCAGCTAACCCTCTGAACTGCAGCATTCTTACCCCTTTTTCTGAGTGCAGGCACTGTACTTCCCACCTCCAGGACTTGGTCCAGCTAACTGGTTTCCCTGAATCCTATCATAAATATTACGTTGCTTATATACCAACAGCACATCAAACCATAAAAACCACTTGCCTCCACTCACTACTAATACCCTCACAAAAACCTATTGGATGTCCAAACTCCTAGCACTCAAATGGCTCCCTTACCCCTTCCTTCCACCCTTATCTGGGACAACACCTACTCTTCCTTCTATCCAAGCCTGAGTTATATGCCCTACCAGTCATCCTGTTTTGCTTCATCCTCTATGTCCAAACCACCACATCATCCCCCGTTATGTAGAAATTTATATTTGGGTATCCCTGAAAGGGTACCTTTAACCCCTTAACTGTCGCAACCCCAAATCCTGAGGTGTCTCCTGGTGTCACCAAATTTCCCCAAAAGAAAAAATATATTTTTTCTTATGAAATGATAGAGAATTTTTTCCCGATTGTAATGACACCAAAAGAACAAAATTTGGTGGAAAACTGATGGAATTACGCTCTCGCGAAGTTAGCAACCTCGCCGATATTTACGAATCGGCGATTTTGCCGTTTTGAACCCTATTTTTGGCTAATTCCATTGTTCCAGTCGACTAAACTCATAGCTATTTCTTTAGAATTCCATTTTTTCTATCGATTGAGTACAAGAAACTACCCATTTACAGATTTCAACTACCTAGTAACATGGTCAGAAATTTACAATTTAGCCAATTTCATGAAAATTAAAAAATATGAATTTCAAAATAGGGTCCAGAATGAACAAAGCAGACATTCCTGGCTCTAACATTTTCTTTGTTCATCAGTCACGTCTCCAGGCCCCTCTGATATTACTCTCGCTTTCTATTTTGAAATTTTATTCAAACAAAAAATAGAAGATTTACTGTTATGCAGACTACTGCAATATTGTAATAATTGTATAAATAATGTCAACCCATTTATGACTGCATATTAGAATTGCTACTTGGACATTTATTGGAAAATGACATCATTTGTTTACTTTTGAACATCGGCAAAAATCAAACATTTTCCCTACTTTGAGCTCCATTTCAAGGTTCTTTTCATAGTACAACCAATCAAAAGCACTTATATTTCTATAATATGTTTTCCATTCTATCAAATGAGACCAAGAAAACAAGAATACACCTATAAATACTATACGAAAACAGACCACAAAGTCGGCATTTTAATTAAAAAAAAAAAAACGGTTGGAGTTTTTTTTTTCTCATTATGCACTGCGTGCTGCAAGATTTCTTTTATATGGTGCACACTGACCACACAAACCCATTCTTTCACATGTGGGCCTACCAGCTTTCTCCTGCTTGATTTGAAGCCGCTAGAATTCATGAGTACATTATGTACAGTGGACCCCCGCCATTCGGAGGCCGCGACTTTCGTGAAATCCGACTTTCGGCAAGTTTTTGTGGCAAAATTTAGCTTCGTGGTTTGTGATTGGACTCGTGATTCGGCGACCTTCTGGTACGCATCTGCCCGTCAGCGCGCACACAAAGCCAGTCTCCCGCACTATTCACACTCAGTGTGCCATTGTTTACCAGCATGTGACCATTACCCCATGGGTTCATACAACACATTTTATAATACACCTACCATCCGACTTACGACCGAGTTCGGTTCCGAGAAACCGGTCGTAAGTCAAAATGGTCGTAAGTCGAACTTTACTACTGAATATCAACAAAACATTTTTGTAATGACTTTATTTTATTGTTTTATTTTGGTATTTCATGTTTTACTTTACTTTTTATGTTGTTAGTACTGTATTTTATACTGTAAGGTTTAGAATAAACACTGTGTACAACACAAATAGTTGTTTATTTCTCAGAAATTTGGCATAAAAAACACGGTCGTAAGTCGAGTGGTCGTAAGTCGAGCAGGTCGTAAGTCAGATGGTAGGTGTAATTTATTTTTTTTGTGCTTGCAACTGCTAAATAAGCCACCATGGGGCCAAAGAAAGCTCCTAGTGCCAGCCCTTTGGTAAGGAAGGTGAGAAACACAATAGAATTCAAGAAAAAACTCATAGCAAAGTACTAAAGTAAAGGAGGAAGAGAGAGGAGAAAATGTGCCTTCTGCAGTGATTCAGTGATTCTACAATATGTATGATACTAAAGCAGCAGGTATCGATAAAGGCTATAGCTCCAGCCAGCGATAAAGTGTAGAATTAACAGTGTAGCAAGTAAGTTAAGCGAGTAAGCGATAGAAAAACAACATGAGAGTAACTCCAATGTTGTTGGATGTGTATAGGACCGCTGAACATACACTGCCCTGCTATCTTCCACCACCCTAAACCTCTGCCAACATCTCCTTCATCAAACTAACTAATTAAACTAACATCTCCTCCAAGGTAAGTGTAAATATAAAAGTGTAAGTATAAAAGTAAATATAAGTGTAAATATAAAAGGACACCAATGGAAATATGTCACTCTTGAATTTTTTGGGTTATCCTGGGTACTTTACGCATATGCTGCTATGTATGATAATCTATGTATGTAACTGTATTTGTGTATACCTGAATAAACTTACTTATTTATAAATTAAAATGAAAATATTTCTTATTTATGAATTACATACATTGTTTAAGTGTGATGGTGGTGGTGGCCAAAGCCTCCACCGCCACCAACATGGCTTCTCTCAGTGGCAGCCCTTAAACCCAACAACAACACTTACACCATTTACTCCTCTCATACATTATGACATATTTTATTCATTCTAGAGTATATATCGTGTTTCTATGTTGTTAACTCTTTCAGGGTTTCTGACGTACTAGTACGGCTAAATTCTAGTGCCTTCAAATCTAGTGAGAGAAAGCTGGTAGGCCTACATATGGAAGAATGGGTCTATGTGGCCAGTGTACACAGTATAAAAAAATCCTGCAGCACACAGTGCATAATGAAAAAAAAAAACTCCAACCATGTTTTTGGTTTAAAACAGCGACTTTGCAGTGTATTTTCGTATGGTATTTATGGTTGTATTTTAGTTTTCCTGGTCTCATTTTATAGAATAGAAGACATATTATGGAAATTGAGATGATTTTGATTGGTTTCTTAATGAAAAGTACCTTGAAATTGAGCTCAAAGTAGCAGAAATGTTCGATTTTTACCGAAGTTCAAAAGTAACCAAATCATGCCAAGCGTCCAATACACATCAACTGGTGAGTTTAATATTCTTTCACAAGTGCGCTGATATTATTTATACCATTTCTACACTAATGCAGTAGTCTGCATAACAGTAAATCTATTTTTTGTGAGAATAAAAATTAAAAGTGGAAAGCAAAAAGAGATGTAAGAGGGGCCTGGGGACGTGACTAATGAACAGAGAAAGTGTTATTTTAGTGCCAGAAATGTCTTTCTTGTTTATTCTGGACCCTATTTGGAAATTGTCATCTTCTGAAATTTGTGTCAAATTGGCAAAATTGCCAATTTCTGACCACTTTATTGGATAGTTGAAATCAGCATAGGCATATATAGGCGAATCAAAAGAGGAGAGGGGCAGTTAAGAAATTAATATATTCATTTAAAGAGAAATAAAAAAAGGGAATAAGAGAAGCTAAAAAAGATTATATGGTTCAAGTTGCAAGAGAATTGAAGACTGACCCAAAAGGATTCTTTCAGGTACAGAAGTAAGATTAGGGACAAGATAGGCCCACTCAAGAGTTACTCAGGTCAGCTCATGGACAGTGATAAGGAAATGTATAGAATTTTTAACACTTCCTCAGTTTTTTCACAGGAAGATACTAGCGATATTCCAGAAATATCTGCACTTTCTAGAAAGGCATAGAATTGGGGGGGATATGATTGAGGTGTATAAATGGAAAACAGGAATAAATAAAGGGGATGTAAATAGCATACAACAAATATCTAGCCTAGACAGGACTTGCAGCTATGGCTTGAAGTTGGAAAAATTCAGATTCAGGAAGGATATAGGAAAGCACTGGTTTGGTAATAGAGTTGCAGATGAGTGGAACAAACTCCCAAGTACAGTTATAGTGGTTAAAATGTTGTATAGTTTTAAAAATAGGTTAGATAAATATATGAATGGGTGTGGATGGGTGTGAGTTGGACCTGACTAGCTTGTGCTACTAGGTCATATGCAGTGCTCCTTCCTTAAGTGAATGTGACCTGACCTGACTAGGTTAGGGCATTGGCTTAAGCCAGTAGGGGACTTGGACCTGCCTTGCATGGGTCAGTAGGCCTGTTGCAGTGTTCCTTCTTTCTTATATTCTTGTGTAACGAGCTAAATTCTTTGAATAATTGGTATTTTTGTGTGTCCCATGACCAAGATTATTAAACCTATTCAGAGCATCCTGGAATGGCTTGGATAACTTCCAAAATCCTCAGTGGTGTAGTGTCAGACGTAAAAATAAAAGATGCAAAAATATGACGATGGCTAAAAGTACAATTCAGATGTGTAAGTGCGGGTGTGACCATTTCGTGTGTAAAACAGTTTGACTTTTATTCTTTTTAAATCATGTTAAATAAATTTCAGTTTACCTTGAGAACAGCTTCAATATTTAATGACTGATGCATCTTAGGACCAGAATAATACCTATTAAGTTTCATTTTCATGCAGGCAAATTTGTTCATGTAATAAAATAGTAAGAAAAACTTGGAATTGTTGGACTCTGTACCATAACTAGAAAATGACTCATGTGGTTGGCTTCAAATTTTCATTAGTGGTGTGGCTTCCTGAACACAAGGCTCACACTGCTTCTTCTTATTTGCTTCTAAATGATATTGATGATTCATTCTATAATAAGGATGGTAACCCATAAACTTAGACCGAATAGGTGCAAATTTGACACTTTACTGAAATATTTAAAAACTTGGAATCATTGTAATCAGATCAATTACTGAAGAAAATCTTACTTGACTGGCTTCAAATTTTAGCCATTGGCAGGAAACACAACTTGTCACTCATTTTGAGCAGTGTTAATTTCAGCATGCCAAATTTATTAAGCAAATTGGTTCCCATGTAATAACTCATGAATAGCTCTTCTGATCACCTTCAAAAAGTGGTGTTTCTTATTAGGAAATTTTTGTATTCATTTTGAGCTGTGTGGGGCCTGGGGAATTTTTACCAGCTAACTCTATTTAAAGACATAGATGTAAGCTACTTAGCTTCACTACCGATTCAGCCTCTCTGCAGTTGCATCCGGGGTGGCCCCTCCGATGGAAATCATGTTTTCCCCACATCTGAGCTGTTGATGAATAAGTGATGAGTAAGTATTTGCCCCAAAGGAGTGTATATTTCAGCATTTTACACTTGAATGTAATGCTGAATGAAGTTGCACTCACTTGGTTGGGCTCAAAAGCCCTCACCTCATGGCTGTGTTTAGGACAATCTTAATCACCCTGTGTCTGCCTGACCACTGCAGTATTTAATAGGCTCTGCAAGAGAGAATTAAGACTTACATTGCTTTTGTAATATGAGCTATGGTGCTGAAAGCACCAATACGACCAATATGGTTGTCTTGATAGAAGCAGCAGTGTGTCTCAAATTTTTGCACTGTCCTCTACTCAGTAAGGAAATCTGCAGCACTCGCACTGTTACACTACACTGTTCTTCAAGATTTGTCTTTAGTTTCATGGTATTTTCACAACAGGAAGACCAGTTACACTTCACTGCTTAATGTTCTACTGCGAATTTCTGAGATTGTCAGATGAACAAGAGTCAAGGGGTGATGCCTACGTGACACACGCTTCACATCCGTCTCCTAAAGCCAATCTGACTGAGTGGTGCCCTCAAACCTTGCTCTTGCCCTCCTTACAAAGGATTTGCTGAATTCATCATTATTACTCTTCCTTGCTAATCACTGCAACAGCATTCAATACAAGATAGAAGATTTCTTGTTATCTAGTGATAGACGACAATTTATGATAGCCTCAACTTGTAAATAAAGTGGGTGTAGGGTTTTCCTTAATTTTCCTGCCAAGGTAAAGAGAGTAATTACTCTCATTTAACCCACACTATGGTTGCAACACTGATCTCTTGCAAGGCTAGTGGTGTGTCTATGACACTGGTAGATGCATATGCCTTCAATCAAACTGTTGATCAGAAAGCAAGAGAGTCTATCAGCCCCTCTTCTGAGAGGACTGAGTCCCTCAAGCCCCTCAGGGGGCTGAGAGGGCTATCCCCTTTCTGAAGAATTTTCTCCACAATTGCCATGTTTTGCCATTTTTTCAAATTGGGTTTTTTCAAAATATTAATGTAAAATTTATTGTCTTGCAGGAGTGGCGAGAATTTTAAGTAGAATGTAAATATGATAAGTATACTGGAACAAATAAAAATCTGCAAATTTATGGCGTTTTTAAGTTTAATGAGGGGAGATTTTCCTATTTTTAACATCATTTTCAGCAACATTTTCATTTGCTAACATATTTTTGTTTATTATTCGAGAATGCTCTATTCGATTGGTTTCAAAATTTCAGTACTTGTGTAATGCATCTTGGGCAAGATTCATGGGACTATTTGCATGCGTGGGTACATTGGCTATTACCATAGTTTTGTTTCCTGTGGTTACTGGAGAAAGTCTTCTCTGATTGGCCATTTTACCACCTTGAACCTCAAACTAGTACATGTATAGTGTTATTTTACATTAGTGATGCAGTGTACTGCTAATATTGTACTGTATTTTAGTGCATCTTTTTAATGTTAGCTCTTCACTAGTTTGGTCTAATCATGACATTGTTTGCCTGTACCTTACTGAGGTCTTGTAACCAAGGGCACTGTAGTGTCTGCATGGCCACACATCAGTGGTGGCTCGTCCATAGGAGCTGCAGAGCTGCAGTCCCCCCAGATGCTCACTGCCAGATGTATGACTTCATCAACCTTATACTAAAATGATTTGCA
>NC_091303.1:25083799-25168799 GCF_038502225.1 Cherax quadricarinatus | reverse complement strand
TATAAATACAATGGACTCTCGGGTAACGACATTAATCTGTTCCAGAGAGCTCGTCTTTAACTGATTTTTTGTTATCCGAATTAATTTTCCCAATAAGAAATAATGGAAATTCAATTAATCCATTCCGGACACCCAGAAGTATTAAACAAAATAATTTTTTTACATGAAATATACATTTCCCTACACAGAAAACAATGAGACATGCAGAATAAATAATACTGAAATGACACTTAGCTTTATTGAAGATGTATTGATGAGTGATGAGATGGGAGGAGGGCAGAGGATGGAGGAGTTTACATTTATTTGGAAGGGGAATCCCCTTCCATAAAAACTTCAGGTAACAAGTCCTTTTCTGGGGCTACCTCCCTTCTTTGATTTTTAATGCCACTAGGACCAGCTTGAGAGTCACTGGACCCCTGTTGCATCAAAAGTTTATCCAGAGAGCTCTGTTTCTGGCGTCTCGTTAAGATTTCCCTAAAATGGGACACAACATTGTCATTGTAGATGTTGCCAGCATGGCCTGCAACAGCTCTGTCAGGGTGATGTTCATCCACAAATGTTTGCACATGAGAAAGCAGGAACACTGCAGCAGGCCTGTTGGCCCATACTAGGCAGGTCCTTCACAAACCATCTCACTAACAGAATCGTATTTGCCCAACCTAATTTTCAATGCTTCCCAAGCAATAAGCTTTGATAATTCTATTCACTCATGCGCAAGTCCCAATCAGATCAAATCATGTGTGTGGGGCAGTACCCTGTCTGGTATGTGGGGAGGTACCCTGGTTGGTATGTGGGGAGGTACCCTGGCTGGTATGTGGGGAAGTTCCCTGGCTGGTATGTGGGGGAGTACCCTGGCTGGTATATGGGAAAGTTCCCTGGCTGGTATGTGGGGAAGTACCCTGGTTGGTGTGTGGGGGAAGTACCCTGGCTGGTATGTGGGGGAAGTACCCTGGCTGGTATGTGGGAAGTACCCTGGCTGGTATTAGGGGAAGTTCCCTGGCTGGTGTGTGGGAAGTACCCTGGCTGGTATTAGGGGGAGTTCCCTGGCTGGTATGTGGGGAAGTACCCTGGCTGGTATGTGGGGAAGTACCCTGGCTGGTATGTGGGGAAGTTCCCTGGCTGGTGTGAGGGAAGTACCCTCACTGGTGTACATAAGAAAGCGGGAACACTGCAGCAGACCTGTTGGCCCATACTACCACCCTCTACCACCATCACTATCACCATCTACCACTACCACTTTCGTATCTTTCTACAAAGTTTTTCTTGACTTCTATAGCGTTTCTCACCCTCTTTACCACAGGGCTGTCACTAGAAGCTTTCTTTGGGCGCATGGTGGCTTATTTAGCAGTTACAAGCACTAAAAACAATGGAATAATACAAAATATATCGCATGTACGTGTGGAATCATCCTCACTGGCTTGTAAACAATGGCACACTGGCTGTAC
Source organism: Cherax quadricarinatus (assembly GCF_038502225.1). NCBI lineage: Eukaryota > Metazoa > Arthropoda > Malacostraca > Decapoda > Parastacidae > Cherax > Cherax quadricarinatus. The sequence continues at coordinate 25,167,354 of NC_091303.1, read as the reverse complement.
ATGGAGTGTCCAGGCGCTTGCTCCACGCGGACACGTTCAGGACGAATGTCCTTATCCGAGTTCTTTTTTGGTAACCAAGCCAATATTTTGATGCAAAAACGTGTTACTATCCAATTTTTTCATTATTCGATGACGTTGTTACCCAAGGGTCCACTGTAATGTTATTGATTAGTCAGTGCTGGGTAAAGTAAACATTGCAGCTCAAATTGATTCAGGATACAAGATTTTGATAGCAAAACACAGAGATGAAAAGCTTTTAATGAAAAAGTTGTAAACCATTTTGCGACATCAAAAAATCATCACCTAACATCATCACCTTAGCTAGCCACGTCTCCACCAACACAACTGTGACGACCTCTATGGATACGTATATGTGAACACTGATCATTGTTAAATTTAGTTTAATTTTAAAAATTTCTACTTTAATAACGTTTATTATGCTGTTCTATGAGGCTTGCAGTGTCGCAGTCCTCCCAATCTATTTTTTGATGAGTCATCACTGCCACACATTCCGTTACTGGGCAGATTTAATGGTATTTCTCCTGTCTGGCCTGTGATGAGCATTTCATACACTTCATACAGTATTAATGTTTGAGACGATGCTGACACTTTTCATGTATAAGATTTTAATTTATCTAATCTGGTTACCCTTATTTCAGATGGAACAATCCAGTTTGAATTCTCACATTGTGCATATACATATATAGTTCATTTTGTCTAACAATATGCCTCATATATGTACATGGAATGCTTTAATGTGCAGTTTAAATAGAGGGGGTTCTGCAGAAAGGCAAGGAGGAAATTACACAAGAAGGATTTTTTTTCATTTTATTTCATTTTTGTTTTTCATTTTACATACATTAATGTTAATGCCTAACATCAGTGACTGGCTTCATCCTGTTCAATAAAGATAACTGGCATAATTCATATGAGTTCTCTTTAATATTCTCATATGTTTATGTATCATAAGTTCATTTGTCAACAAGGGTTAAGGCAGTCTGCTGCTGATTGTTTTTTCATGTTTTAAGGTATTTACATATGTCTAATATTTTTACAGGTTCCCGATATGCTAGGAAAGGAACCTGAACTGGTAACAAATGCTACCTCTGCGTGGGGTTTAGACTATCATTACAAGAAGGACCTTTTGTATTGGTCTGATACAGAAACAAGAAAGGCAAGGCAAACTCGACCTTTTTTTTTATTTTAACCGGAGAATTTGGCAATTTAAAATTTCTTTAATGTTTCATATTCATACTTTCATACTTCTTACTCTTGGGTATAGAATATTACAAAATATAATTAATATTACAGTAATAAAATTAAATATTATTTTTCAACAATAGGCTGTTGTTTAGGCTGCATTTAATATATATTTACTTTCAGGTGTACTCTCAAAAACTGCGTGGTTCAAGCACCTCTACTGAAACCACACTTTCACTCCCTGGCTCTTTAACACCTGGTGCTCTTGCTGTTGATTGGGTGGGAGATAAGCTTTATGTAGTAGACATCTTGGGCCAGAAGATTGATGTGTTTGAACTTTCTGACCGATACCATGCCATTGTTTTGTCAAACAATATTACTGAACCTCAAGATATTGGGCTTGATCCAACGAAAGGGTATGAATTTCTCTGTTATTAAATTGCTTACTGGTATATCTTATTTAAAATTTGAGAATGGCTTGCTTTTATGTATTGTTTGTTATACTACTTAAAATATGCTGCACCATGATAGTCTACAAATGTTTTTGTGCATATCATAGTTAATTGTAGACTTATTATTGTATGTTATTTTCTCCTTAGCTGCTTCATTTACTTCTCTTTACATATTATGTTATTGTTGTACTTAATTCAACTTCATTATTTAGCTTCTTGAAGCTGGACTTTGAGAATAGAACTCAAAACTGGTCACTGGCATGTTAACCACTTGATTGAAAGAATGTGTTACAGCATATACCGTATTATAATTCAGGGTGTTATTTACAAAATTTAGTGATTTTATCATATTATAGTCTTTATTATATTTTTATTATACAGACACTCATCGTTTAACGACGGAGGTCTGTTCCTAAGACCACATCGGTAAACAAATTCATTGCTAAGCAAGAAACACATTTAAACATTTTATTCTGAATAAAGAAAAGGCCTAAAGGAAACTCCAACTTGATAACTTAGTTTTAATTTGCATAACTCTTACATATTACAGAAAACTGTAATTACTGTACAGTATAAAAATGATGTGCCAAAAAAATCAAATTACAGTATAAAGGAGACATTCAGATTAACATTTTAGTCATGAAATCCTTCAGAGTACAGGTTTGGGGTCATCATCATTATCAGTTACTAGGAGCTGTAGTCAAGCTGAAGTCAAGATCTTTTTTGCTGACATTTTGTACTATGGCATGCACAATAAAGTACAGATTTGTACAAATATGTAGGAACAAATATGCAGGAATGAGACTGAGATGCTTGATGCTGAGAGGTCGCACTGCCTGTTTCCATGACCCAAGTTCTCATACAGCATACAGTGCCGACTGGTCGGAGAGCAAGTCATATCTCTGAGCTATTGGTAAACGAGTACATCGTTAAGTGAGGAGTGTCTGTACTTTATTGTCATAATGCTTAAGACCCCTCATCTTATTACATACATTAAAATAAAGTTTGGCTCATTGGAATTTTTTTTTTCTACAGCCTAATGTTTGTAGTCGATCATGATCGCATTATTCGTGCCAATATGGATGGCACCAACCTGCAAGCCCTTGTGAAGGATGTTATCTACAAAGCATCTGGTATTGCTGTGGATATTATTAGCAAACATATATTTTGGTGTGATTCTCTTCTGGATTACATTGAAACAGTTACTTACGAAGGAACTGGTCGAACTGCAATTGTGAGAGGTAAGCCTGAAGATGTTTCTTCAATCATAGTGTAGTAGGTTCATAGACAGCAACCACCCAGGGAGGTACTACCATCCTACCAAATGCATGTGAAACAGAAACATGTAATTGTTTTACACAATGGTAAGACTGCTGGTGTCTTTTCTCTCTGCCTCATAGACATGCAAAAAAACAGGTACGTCTTGCTACTTCTACTTACACTTAGGCACACTACATATATTGTGATGTAGTTCAATATGTATACACACCCTTGTGAATTTTCTTCTATTTTCTAAATACAGTGGAACCTCTACTTATGAGTGCATCCACATACAAGTTTTTCCAGTTACGAGCAGTCGCTCGGTTGATTTTTTGTTTTCAGACACAAGAAATTTCCAGATGGAAGTGGGCCTCAAGGGAGGTTCTTTGATGCTGGTGAGGGGCTCTTGCTCTTGATCTAGGGAAATGGATATCAGTTGTTTGTTGGACTATCTTATTGAATGTATGATGTATGATTGAATGTATGATCTTATTGAATGTGTGATGGAAAGAGGCTTCTTAGCGTACAACAAAAATGAAAGAAATCGGACCATAAATAACGGAGTTCACTTCTCAGCCATTAGCCTCCCCTTAGCGGTATATTTTCATATGTTTTTTTATGGTTGTATTCTCATTATTTTGGTCTCATTTGATAGAATGGAAATTATATCACAGAAATAGATATGATTTTGATTACAGTGGACCCCCGGTTAACGATTTTAATCCGTGCAAGAGGGGTAATTGTTATGCGAAATAATCGTTATGTGAATGAATTTTCCCCATAAGAAATAATGGAAATAAAATTAATCCGTGCAAGACACCCAAAAGTATGAAAAAAAATTTTTTTTTACCACATGAAATATTAATTTTAATACACACAAACTGAAAAAGGCATGCACACTTACATGACACTTACTTTTATTGAAGATCTGGTGATGATTGATGGGATGGGAGGAGGGGAGAGAGTGTGTTAGTGTTTAGAAGGGGAATCCCCTTCCATTAGGACTTGAGGTAGTAAGTCCTTTTCTGGGGTTACTTCCCTTCTTTTTTTAATGCCACTAGGGCCAGCTTCAGAGTCACTGGACTTCTTTCGCACAAGATATCTGTCCATAGTGGCCTGTACCTCTCGTTCCTTTATCACTTCCCTAAAGTGCTTCACAACATTGTCAGTGTAATAGTCACCAGCACGGCTTGCAATAGCTGTGTGAGGGTGATTTTCATCCATGAAGGTTTGCACTTCAAGCCACTTTGCACAGATTTCCTTTATCTTTGTAGTAGGCAACTTCTTCAATTTCTCTCTCCCCTCCTCTGAACCAGTTTCCCCAGGTCTGGCCTCTTGCTCTTGAAGTTGATCTATCAGCTCATCAGTGGTTAGTTCTTCATTGTCCTCCTCCACCAACTCATTCCACATCCACTAACCTCCAACCCCAAGGACTTTCCCAATGCCACAATGGATTCCTCATCTGGCATAATCCTCTCAGGGTTAGCCTCAAACCCTTCAAAATCCCTTTTGTCTACACATTCTGGCCACAGTTTCTTCCAAGCAGAGTTCAAGGTCCTCTTAGTCACTTCCTCCCAAGCCTTACCTATAAGGTTTACACAATTGAGGATATTAAAGTGATCTCTCCAAAACTCTCTTAGAGTCAGTTGAGTTTCTGAGGTCATTACAAAGCACCTTTCAAACAGAGCTTTTGTGTACAGTTTCTTGAAGTTGGAAATAACCTGCTGGTCCATGGGCTGCAGGAGAGGAGTGGTATTAGGAGGCAAAAACTTGATGTTAATGAATTTCATGTCCCCATAAAGTCGCTCTGCCACATCTGTAGGATGACCAGGGGCATTGTCTAACACCAGGAGGCACTTAAGTTCTAATTTCTTTTCAGTTAGGTAATCTTTCACATTGGGGGCAAATGCATGGTGTAACCAGTTATAGAAAAATTCCCTAGTGACCCATGCCTTACTGTTTGCCCTCCACAGCACACACAAATTATCCTTGAGGACATTCTTTTGCCTGAACGCTCTGGGAGTTTCAGAGTGATACACTAATAAAGGCTTCACTTTGCAATCACCAGTAGCATTGGCACACATGAGAAGAGTAAGCCTGTCTTTCATAGGCTTATGTCCTGGGAGTGCCTTTTCCTCCTGAGTAATGTAGGTCCTGCTTGGCATTTTCTTCCAAAACAGGCCTGTTTCATCACAATTAAACACTTGTTCAGGTTTCAGTCCTTCAGTTTCTATGTACTCCTTGAATTCCTGCACATATTTTTCAGCCGCTTTGTGGTCCGAACTGGCAGCCTCACCATGCCTTATCACACTATGGATGCCACTACGCTTCTTAAATCTCTCAAACCAACCTTTGCTGGCCTTAAATTCACTCACATCATCACTAGTTGCAGGCCTTTTTTTAATTAAATCCTCATGCAACTTCCTAGCCTTTTCACATATGATCGCTTGAGAGACGCTATCTCCTGCTAGCTGTTTTTCATTTATCCACACCAATAAGAGTCTCTCAACATCTTCCATCACTTGCGATCTTTGTTTCGAAAACACAGTTAAACCTTTGGCAACAACAGCTTCCTTGATTGTCTTTTTGGTGCCCACAATAGTAGCGATGGTTGATTGGGGTTTCTTGTACAACTTGACTAGGTCGGCAATACGCACTCCACTTTCATACTTATCAATGATCTCTTTCTTCATTTCAATGGGTATCCTTACCCTTATTGGTGTACGGTTGGCACTAGAAGCTTCCTTGGGGCCCATGGTCACTTATTTTCCAGAAACACCACCGAAAACACTGTAATAATACGAAATATTCCGAGTGTATGCTTGGATGTTAGCGCGGAGGCTGCCTGGTAAACAATGGCACGGGCGGCACATGTGAGGCTGGGTGAGGGCGCACATTGGACGCGTCTCGGACGAAAATCGGTGAGCGGGTTTTTAATCGGTATGCGCGGCAAAAATTTTGCGATTAAAGTAAGCGGTATGCGAAATAATCGCTATGTGATGCCATTGTTATGCGGGGGTCCACTGTACTTTCATGATGAAAAGTACCTCAAAATTGAGCGATGTTCAAGAGTAAACAAATGACATCATCCAGTACCTGCCCTACTGGCACAGCCCCTGAACCTTTACATATTGGAAAGCTCTTCAACACGCTAGCAAAAGTGGGAGTAGACATCACGAGGTAGCAGTGGCAGACAACATGAAACAGCAGTGGCAGACATCATGAAGCAACAGTGGCAGACATCATGAGGTAGCAGTGGCAGACAACATGAAGCAGTATTGGCAAAGTGTAGCATTAAGAGTGTGGCAATTAAGTGTAGCATTAAAAGTTTAGCAATTAAGTGTAGCATTAAGAGTATAGCACTTACAAGTCGCTCTCTCTGACTTTTTTGGGTTATCCTCGGTTCTCTACACATGTAGTCAGGAACAGGAATGGCCGCTGTGGTGGCCCTATTAACCCCAACAACATCAATGGCTGCTATCACCACCACTAGCCACATACATAATGATATGTATTTTATTCATTCTAGTGTATATATCATGTTTCTATGTTATTAATGTTGTTTATTATGTCATATTACATAAATTGTGATAGATAAATAAGCCATAGAATTTATATTAGGGAAATTATTTAAGTATTTTCTCGTGTCTGGAATTCCACTGGAACGAATTAATTCCATTTCAATTAATTTAAATGAGGAAATTTGACTCTGCAAACAAGCAAATCCAGATGTGAGCAAGGGGATGGAAGAGATAAAATGTGTAAGTAGAGGTTCCACTGTAGTTCTTGTTCTTAACTATTTCCTTTCATCTACATGGGGAAGTGGAAAAGAATCTTTCCTCTGTAAGCCATGTGCGTTGTAAGTAGCGATTAAAATGCAAGGAGCATGGGGCTAGTAACCTCTAATCCTGTATAAATTGCTAAATTTAAAAAGATAAACTTTTCTTTTTGGGTAACCCTGCTTTGGTGGAATACGGCCGGTTTGTTGAAAGAAGAAGTAGAAGAAAAACTTCGTAAAGCTGGGATGCTTGAATGTGCATGGATGTAGTTCATTATAAGAGAGAGATGATTGCCAATATAAGAACATAAGAAAGAAAGAAAGAAAGAAAGAACATTGCAGCAGGCCTACTAACCCATGCGAAGCAGGTCCGTGTCCCCTCCTCCCCCCGGATTAGCCCAATGACCCACCTAGTCAGGTCACTTCTGATCCAAGTGAAGCAGGTCCATGTCCCCCCCTTCCCCCAGATTAGCCCAGTGACCCACCTAGTCAGGTCACTTCCACTTAAGGAAGGAGGAAGGCATCAGACATAATAGCACAAGCTAAATAACAAAAAAAGGCACAATACCGTGACTGGAACAATACACAAATAACCCGCACATAAAAGAGAGAAGCTTACGACGACGTTTCGGTCCAACTTGGACCATTTACAAAGTCACACTAACCAGAAGTGGAGCAGGACAGCTATATATAGGCAGGAAGAGGTGGAGGTAGTAGTAGCAGTAGTAGTAGTACAAGAATGGTATATAATACCGACAAGATGGAATTAAGACACATGCGCAACACCCGGGCATCCCTATCGTAGATGTTTCGCCATCCAGCCAGCCACTGGATGGCGAAACGTCCACAACAAAGACACCCAGACGCCGCACATGTGTCTTAATTTCATGTGCGGCATCTAGGTGTCTTTGTTGTGGACGTTTCGCCATCCAGTGGCTGGCTGGATAGCGAAACGTCTGCGATAGGGATGCCCGGATGTTGTGCGTGTCTTAATTTCATCTTGTCGGTATTATATACCATTCTTGTACTACTACTACTACTACTACTACTACCTCCACCTCTTCCTGTCTATATATAGCCGTCCTGCTCCACTTCTGGTTAGTGTGACTTTGTAAATGGTCCAAGTCGGACCAAAACTTCGTCGTAAGCTTCTCTCTTTTATGTGTGGGTTATTTGTGTATAGCACAAGCTAATCAGGTCCAACTCACACCCACCCACACCCACTCATGTATTTATTTAACCTATTTTTAAAACCACACAACATTTTAGCCTCTATAACTCTACTCGGGAGTTTGTTCCACTCATCCACAACTCTATTACCAAACCAGTGCTTTCCTATATCCTTCCTAAATCTGAATTTTTCCAACTTGAAACCATTGCTGCGAGTCCTGTCTTGGCTGGAAATTTTCAGCACGCTATTTACATCCCCTTTACAGTGGACCCCTGCCTTACGATATTAATCCATTCCTGAGAGCTCATCGTAAGCTGAAATTATCGTAAGGCGAATTAATTTTCCCCATAAGAAACAATGGAAATCAAATTACAGTAATCTGTTCCTGACACCCCAAAGTATGAAAAAATTGTTTTTTACCACATGAAATATTAATTTTAATACAAACTGAAGAAGACATGCACAATTAATACTCTACTAAGAATAGAATACATGACACTTACCTTTATTGAAGATCTGGTGATGATTGATGGGATGGGAGGAAGGGAGAGTGTGGAGGTTGTTATTGTTTAGAAGGGGAATCCCCTTCCATTAGGACTTGAGGTATCAAGTCCTTTTCCGGGGTTACTTCCCTTCTTCTTTTAATGCCACTAGGACCAGCTTGAGTCACTGGACCTCTGTCACACAACAAATCTGTCCATAGAGCTCTGTACCTCCCGTTCCTTTAAGACTTTCCTAAAATGGGCCATAACATTGTCATTGTACAGGTTGCCAACACGGCTTGCAGTAGCTGTGTCATGGTGATTTTCATCCGCAAAGGTTTGCAGGTCAACCCACTTTGCACACATTTCCTTAATCTTTGAAGTAGGCAACTTCCTCAGTTTCTCTCTCCCCTCCTCTGAAGTAGTTTCCTCAGGTCTGGCCTCTTGTTGTTGAAGATGATCTTGCAGCTCTTCAGTGGTTAGTTCTTCATTGTCCTCCTCCACCAACTCTTCCACATCCTCTCCACTAACCTCCAACCCCAAGAACTTCCTCAATGCCACAATGGATTCCACAACTGGCATACACTTCTCAGGGTTAGCCTCAAACCCTTCAAAATCCATTTCTTCTACACATTGTGGCCACAGTTTCTTCCAGGCAGAGTTCAAGGTCCTCTTAGTCACTCCCTCCAAAGCCTTACCTATAAGGTTTACACAACTGAGGATGCTAAAGTGATCTTTCCAAAACTCTCTTAGAGTCACTCGAGTGTCTGAGGTCACTTCAAAGCACTTTTGAAATGTAGCTTTTGTGTAGAGTTTTTTGAAGTTTGAAATGACCTGCTGGTCCATGGGCTGCAGGAGAGGAGTGGTATTAGGAGGCAAAAACTTGACCTTAATAAAGCTCATGTCCCCAGAAAGTCGCAATGCCAAGTCTGAAGGATGACCAGGAGCATTGTCTAATACCAGGAGGCACTTAAGGTCCAATTTCTTTTCCATTAGGTAATTTTTCACAGTGGGGGCAAATGCATGGTGTAACCAGTCATAGAAAAAGTCCCTAGTGGCCCATGCCTTACTGTTTGCCCTCCACAGCACACACAAATTAGCCTTGACGACATTGTTTTGCCTGAATGCTCTGGGAGTTTCAGAGTGATACACCAATAAAGGCTTCACTTTGCAATCACCACTAGCATTAGTGCACATCAGAAGAGTAAGCCTGTCTTTCATAGGCTTATGTCCTGGGAGTGCCTTTTCCTCCTGAGTAATGTAGGTGCTGCTTGGCACTTTCTTCCAAAACAGGCCTGTTTCGTCGCAGTTAAACACTTGTTCTGGTTGCAGTTCTTCACTGTCTATGTACTCCTTGAATTCCTTCACATATTTTTCAGCCGCTTTTTGGTCCGAACTGGAAGCCTCACCATGCCTTATCACACTGTGTATGCCACTACGATTCTTAACTCTCTCAAACCAACCTTTGCTGGCCTTAAATTCACTCACATCACCACTAGTTGCAGGCATTTTTCTAATTAAATCGTCATGCAACTTCCTAGCCTTTTCACATGTGATTGCTTTAGAGATGCTATCTCCTGCTATATGTTTTTCATTTATCCACACCAATAACAGTCTCTCAACATCTTCTATCACTTGAGATCTCTGTTTTGAAAACAAACTTGCACCTTTTGCAAGAACAGCTTCCTTGATTGCCGTTTTGTTGGCCAAGATAGTAGCGATGGTTGATTGGGGTTTGGTATACAACCTGCCCAGCTCGGAGACACGCTCTCCACTTTCGTATTTAGCTATTATCTCTTTCTTCATTTCCATAGTAATTTTCACCCTTTTTATCACAGGGTTGGTACTAGAAGCTTTCTTGGGGCCCATGGTGACTTATTTTGCAGCTACAAGCACTAAAAACACTGTGATAATATGATATGTACCGAATGTATGCTTAGATGCGACCGCACTGGCTGGCTTGTAAACACTGGCATGCACGGGGCAGCTGAGGCCACGTGTGGGACGCGTCCCGGACGAATGACGTGAGACGAGTTTTTTATCGTGAGGCGAGGCAAAATTTTTGCGTTCAAATGCTTCGTATGGCAGATTTAATGTAACGCGATGCTTTCGTAAGGCGGGGGTCCACTGTACATGTATTTATTCCTGTTTTCCATTTATACACCTTGATCATATCCCCCCTAATTCTACGCCTTTCAAGAGAGTGCAGATTCAGGGCCCTCAATCTATCCTTTTAGGGAAGATTTCTGATACAGTGGTCCCTCGAAAATCGTAGTTCTCGAGAGTCATAGATTTCGGAAATCATAGCGATATTTTCGTATAAACATGGGCTCGCTAATCGTAGATTGACACACGAATAGTAGGTCCTCTGGAACGCGTACGTACGGTGTGAGCCAGGGCGGCCTCCCTACCCAGCCAGTCTTGCATTGTTTACTAGTGAGAGAAGGTTCCCTCATGTGCTCGTACGAAATATTTCATAATATTCCACTCATTTTAGTGCTTGGAAGTACTAAATAAGCTACCATGGCTCCAAAGAAAGCTCCTAGTGCCAAGCCTTTGGTAAAGAAGGTGAGAAATACGATTGAATTTAAGAAAAACAGCATTGAACAATATGAAAGTGGCTTAAGTGCGGCCGAACTGGCCAGGATGTATAACAAACCCTATACAACCATATGTTCCATTGTGGCCAAGAAGAAGGAAATCAAGGACACTGTTGTTGCAAAGGGGGTAAATATGCTGACAAAAATGAGATCACCAGTACTCGAAGATGTTGAGAAGTTATTATTGGTGTGGATAAATGAGAAACAATTAGCAGGAGATAGTCTTATGACATCGCTCATTTGTGAAAAGGCTAGGCAGTTGTGGTAAGGCATGGTGAGGCTGCCAGTTCGGACCACAAAGCGGCTGAAAAATATGTGCATGAATTCAAGGAGTACAGAGAGGCTGAAGGACTGAAACCTGGACAAGTGTTCAATTGTGACGAAACAGGCCTCTTTTGGAAGAAAATGCCAAAGAGGACCTGCATTACACAGGAGGAAAAGGCACTGCCAGGACACAAGCCTATGAAAGACAGGCTGACACTCATGTTCTGTGCTAATGCTAGTGGGGATTTCAAAGTGAAGCCGGTACTAGTGTACCATTCTGAAAATCCCAGTGTTCAAGAAAAACCAATGTTATGAAGAGTAAATTGTGTGTGTTTTGGAAATCTAATAGTAAGGCATGGGTCACGAGGGAAATTTTCGTCGAGTGGTTCAATGAAGTGTTTGGCCCTAGTGTGAAGAATTACCTCCTGGAAAAGAAATTAGATCTCAAGTGCCTCCTAGTAATGGACAATGCACCTGCTCATCCTCCAAACTTGGATGATCTAATTTTCGAGGAGTTTGGGTTCATCACAGTAAAGTTCTTGACCCTGAATACCACTCCTCTCCTCCAGCCCATGGACCAGCAGGTCATTGCAAATTTTAAAAAACTCTACACCAAAGCAATGTTTGAAAGGTGCTTTAATGTGACCTCAGACACTCACTTGACCCTAAGAGATTTTTGGAGAGAACACTTCAGCATCCTCCATTGCATAAGCCTTATAGGTAAGGCTTGGGAGGGAGTGACTACCAGGACTTTGAACTCTGCTTGGAGAAAATTGTGGCCAGACTGTGTCGACAAGAGGGATTTTGAAAGGTTTGGGACTGACCCTGATGAGCCTATGCCTGTTGTTAAATCTATTGTGGCACTGGGGAGTTCCATGGGGTTGGATGTGAGTTTGGAGGATGTGGAAGAGTTGGTGGAAGGCCACAACGAAGAGCTCACCACTGAGGAGCTGCAAGAGCTTCAGCAGGAAGAGCAACAGATCGCAGCTCAGAATCTTGCTGCAGAGGAGGTAGAGAAATGGAAGAAGGTGCCTTCTTCAGAAATTAAGGAGATTTTTGAAATGTGGGGTAAGATGGAAAGATTTATGGAGAAACATCACCCTGACAAGGGTGTTGCAAGCCATGTTGGCAACATGTACAGTGACAAAGTCTTGGGCCATTTTAGGGAAGTGTTAGAGATGCCAGAAACAGGGCTCTCTGGACAGTTATTTTCTGAGACAGGACTCCAGTGACTCTCAAGGTGGTCCTAGTGGCATTAAGAAACAGAGAAGAGAAGCAACCCCAGAAAAGCAATCGGTACCTGAGGTGTTGCTGGAAGGGGATTCCACTTCCAAACTATAAATAATCCAATCTGTCTCCTCCTCCAGTCTCCCATACACTAAGAAGAATCTCCAATAAAGGTAAGTGTTATGCTGTTAATATTTCATTCATTTCCCATTGTATTGTTTATGTACTACATCTATATTTCATGTAAAATTTTTTTTTGTTTTAATACTTCTGGGTGTCAGGAATGGATTAATTGTATTTACATTATTTCTTTTGGGGAAAATTGATTCGAAAATTGTAGATTTCGATAATAGTAGCTCCTCCAGGAACGGATTAAATATGAGAAACGAGGGACCACTGTACATGGGATCAACTTTGTCATCCTCCTCTGTACATTTTCCAGTGCATTTATATCCATTCTGTAATACGGTGACCAGAACTGTGCAGCATAATCCAAATGAGGCCTAACCAAGTACTGTATATGTAGAGTTGAAGAAAAACCTGAGGACTTCTATTATTTATACTTCTAGATAAGAAGCCAAGGATTCTGTTAGATTTATTGCAGACACTAATGCACTGTTGTCTTGGTTTTAGATTATTGTTAACCAGAACTCCTAAATCCTTTTCGCAATCAGTAGTATTAAGATCTACATTTAGTTTATATGTGGCATGGTTATTTACCTGTCCAACATTTAGAACTTTGCATTTGTCTATATTAAACTGCATCTGCCACTTCTCTGGCCATTGCATCAATCTGTTCAAATCATCCTGGAGTGCTCTAGTGTCTTCATTAGAATGAATTGGCCAGCCTATTTTGGTGTCATCAGTAAATTTGCTTATGTCACTATTTATTCCCTCATCTATGTCGTTTATGTAAATTGTGAGCAACAATGGGCCCAACACTGAATGAAAAGAAGTTGGATGTCCTAGCTCTAAGCAAAACAAAGTTGAAGGAGGTAGGGAAGTTTCAGTGGGGAGAAATAAATGGGATTAAGTCAGAAGTATTTGAGAGAGTTAGTGGTAAGGAAAGGGTAGCAGTAATGTTGAAGGATCAGTTATGGAAGGAAAAAAGGTAATATAAATGTATAAAGTCAAGAATTAGGTGGATTAAAATAAAGGTTGGATGCGAAAAGTGAGTTATAAAGCGTTTATGCACCTGCGGAAGAGAGGAGTATAAGGAGCGAGAGAGATTTTGGGAGATGTTATGCGAGTTTTTAAGAAGTTTTGAACCAAGTATGAGAGTAATTGTGGCAGGGAACCTGAATGCTAAAGTGGGAGAAACAGTTACAGAGGGTGTGGTAGGTAAATTTGGGGTGCCAGGTGTAAATGATAATGGGGGCCTTTGAACTTTGTATAGAAAGAGGTTTGGTAATATTTAATTCATATTTTAAGAAAAAAAGGTTAAATACGTATTCATGATATGATATAGGGCATAATGACAGTAGTTTGATGGACTATATATTGGTAGATTAAAGGCTGTTGGGTAGGCTTCAGGATGTGCATGTTTATAGAGAACCTACAGATATATCAGATAATTAATTTTTCAGTTGTAGCTAAAGTGAGAGTAAAAGGTAGATGGGACACAAGGAAAGTGACATCAGCAAGTAAGAGAGAGAGGAATGTTTATAAACTAAAGGAGGCACTTAAGGTAAGCTATAACCAACTATTGGAAGAAAGATGGGCTAATGAGAGTATAGGCAATGAGGTTGAAGAGGTATGGGATAGATTTAAGAATGTAGTGTTCAGCAAAAGTGTGGTTAGAGGAAAGTGGGCGTAGGAGGGAAGAAGAGCGATTGGTGGAATGATGAGATAAAAAAAAGTAGTAAGAGAGAAAAAAGTTAGCATATGAGAGGCTTTTACAAAGTAGAAGTGATATAAGGAGGGAGGAGTATATGGAGAGAAAAAGAGAGGTTAAGACATTTAAAAACAGGAGAGGAGAGTTCCTAGATGGAGAGTTAAAGGTATCAGGAAGATGGAGGGAATATTTTGAGGAACTGTTAAATGTTAATGAAGATGGGGAAGCTGTGATTTTGTGCATTGGACAGGGAGGTATAAGAAGTTGTAGGAGTAAGAAAGAGCCATATTTGAGTGTGGGGAGGTGTGTGAAGCTGTGTTTAGAATGAAAAGGGGTGAAGCAGTTGGGATCAAGACAGAAATGTTAAAGGAGGTGGGGATATAGTTTTGGAATGGTTGGTGTTTTTATTTAATAGATGTATGAAAGAGGGGAGGGTACCTAGGGATTGGTAGAAAGCATGTATGGGTCCCTTGTATAAAGGCAAAGGGAAAAAAGAGAGTGTAAAAATTATAGGGAAATAAGCCTTATGAGTATGCAGCAGCAGCAGCTGACGGTGGTACAGCAGCAACAGACGATGCTACAGCAGCAGCAGACGATGCTACAGCAGCAGCAGCAGCTGACGGTGGTACAGCAGCAACAGACGATGCTACAGCAGCAGCAGACGATGCTACAGCAGCAACAGACGATGCTACAGCAGCAACAGACGATGTTACAGCAGCAGCAGACGATGCTACAGCAGCAGCAGCAGCTGACGGTGGTACAGCAGCAACAGACGATGTTACAGCAGCAGCAGACAATGCTACAGCAGCAGCAGCAGCTGACAGTGCAGCAGCAGCAGCAGCTGTACCACCAATAGTAGCGATGGTTGATTGGGGTTTATTATACAACCTGGCCAGCTCGGAGACACGCACTCCACTTTCATACTTATCAATGATCTTTTTCTTCATCTCTATTGTAATTCTCACCCTTATTGCTGTAGGGTTGGCACTAGAAGCTTTCTTGGGGCCCATGGTCACTTATTTTCCAGAAAAAGCACCGAAAACACTGTAATAATACGAAATATTCCGATTGTATGCTTGGATGTTACCACGGAGGCTGGCTGGTAAACAATGCCACCGGCGGAACATGTGAGCGTGGCTCAGGCCGCACATTGGACGCGTCTCGGACGAAAATCGGTGAGCGGGTTTTTAAGCGGTATGTGAGGCAAAATTTTTGCGATTTAAGCAAGCGGTATGTGGATTAATCGTTATGTGATGCCATCGGTATGCGGGGGTCCACTGTACCTGGTTAGTTATATGGTACAATTATTATTGAATGAATTAAGAGTAAGACATAAGCGCTGGAAGAGAAACCAAATGCTGTTGTAATATACACAGACTTTGCAAAAGCCTTTAACCCTTTGACTGTTTTTGTCATATACTATATACGTCTTAAGAGCCACCGTCTTTGATGTATATATACTCAAAAATTCTAGCGGCTTCAAATCAAGCAGGAGAAAGCTGGTAGGCCCACATGTGAGAGAATGGGTCTGTGTGGTCAGTGTGCACCATATAAAAAAATCCTGCAGCACGCAGTGCATAATGAGAAAAAAATCTCCGACCATTTTTTTGGATTAAAATGCCGACTTTGTGGTGTATTTTTGTATAGTATTTATGGTTGTATTCTCATTTTCTTGGTCTCATTTGATAGAATGGAAAACATATAGAAATTGTGGTGATTTTGATTGGTTTTGCTATGAAAAGAACCTTGAAATGGAGCTCAAAGTAGGGAAATGTTTGATTTTTGCCGATGTACAAAAGTAAACAAATGATGTCATTGTTCAATAAATGTCCAACTAGCCATTCTAATATTCAATCATGAATGGGTTGATGTTATTTATACAATTATTACAATATTGCAGTAGTCTGCATAACAGTAAATCTTCTATTTTTTGTCTGAATAAAAATTCAAAATAGAAAGCAAGATTAATATCAGAGGGGCCTGGAGACAAAGAAAATGTTATTTTAGAGCCAGAAATGTCTGCATTGTTCATTCTGGACCCTATTTTGAAATTGGCATATTTTTTAATTTGTGTAAAATTGGCCAAATTGCAAATTTCTGACCACGTTATTGGGTAGTTGAAATCTGTAAATGGGCGGTTTCTTGTACTCAGTCAATAGAACAAATGGAGTTCTAAAGAAATAGCTATGAGTTTGGTTGACTGGAACAATGGAATTAGCCAAAAATAGGGCTCAAAGTGGGTCAAATCGCCGAGGTTGCTAACTTCGTGAGAGCATAATTCTGTAAGTTTTCCATCAAATTTCGTTCTTTTGGTGTCATTACAATCAGGAAAAGATTCTTTATCATTTCATAACTTTTTTTTTTTTTTTTCAAAAAAATTTTTGACACCAGAATACACCTCAGGATTTGGGGTTTTGACAGTCAAGGGGTTAACAAGTGCGATCATGTTGTAATACCACACAAAATACGTGCTAAAGCAATAACTGGCCAAGTGGAGAGATGGATCTTTAACTTTCTAACTAATTGAACACAAAGAGTAGTGGTAAATGAGTTAAATTGGAAGCTGCCATAGTGAAAAGCTCTGTTCCATAAGACACAGTACTCGCCTCCATCCTATTCCTCATCTTCATATCAGACATAGAGATGTAATCCACAGCACCATGTCATCCTCTGCAGATGATACTAGGATCTGCATGAGACTGTCGTCTATTGAGGACATGGTTAACCTCCAAGAAGATATAAACCAAGTTTTTCAATGGGCAATGGAAAACAATGTGATGTTCAATGAAGGCAAATTTCAACTACTTCATTATGGAAAACTGGAGGAGATAATAATTAGAACTGAGTATACTACAAACTCTGATCATACAGTAGAGCAAGAATATAATGTGAGGGACCTGGGAGTGATAATGTCTGAGGATCTCGCTTTCAAGGATTACAACAGTGCAACGATCACAACTGTAAAGGAAGTGATAGGATGGATAATGAGAATGTTCAAAACAAGAGATGCCAAGCCAGTGATGATCCTCAAGTCACTTGTTCTCTCTAGGCTGGAATAATGCTGTACATTAACATCTCTGTTCAAAGCAGGTGAAATTGCAGATCTAGAGTGTGTACAGAGAACTTCTACTGCACATATAAGTTTTATCAAACACCTCAACTACTGGGAACGCTTGAAAGCACTTGACTTATACTCACTGAAATGCAGGTGAGAGGAATATATCATAATCTACACTTGGAAAATCCTAGAAGGAATGGTCCCAAATCTGCACACAGAAATCACTCTTTTCAAAAGTAAAAGACTGGGCAGGTGCTGCAAAATACCCCCTCTGAAAAGTATTATTCAAAGAGCTGAGAAGGGGTTGTTGAGGTGGTTCAGGAATTTGGAAAGGATGAAATAAAATAGAATGACTTGTAGGGTGTATAAATCTGTAGGGGAAGGAAGGCGGGGTAAGGGTTGTCCTAGGAGAGGCTGGAGGAGTAAAGGAGGTTTTGTGTGTGAGAGGCTGAGACTTCCAACAAGCATGCATGAGTGTGCTAGGAGCAAGTGGAGGCAGCTGGTTTTTATGACTTGATGTGTTGTTGAGTGTGAGCAAAGTAACATTTGCGAAGGGATTCAGGGAAACCAGTTAGCTGGACTTGAGTCCTGGAGGTGGAAAGCACCATGTTTTCACCCTGAAGGAGGGGTGGAGTTATGTTGCAGTTATTTTCTTCACTATAGTGTAGGTGTGCTTCTGGCAAGACAGTGATTGAGTGAATGATGATGAATGTGTGTTTTCTTTTTTGGGTCACCCTGCCTTGGCTGGAAATAGTCTGTGTTAATAAAAGATTATGTTCTCTCTTTCTTAACTATTACATAACACATTTCTCTCCATTAAACTTTTGCAAGTTGAATTTATCACAGGCTCTAGATAATTTGTCATAATAAGATAAGCATTTTTATTTGGAAAAAGTTGGTATGATACTGCATTTCTTTATGCTTACCATGCATCTGCATCTACAATATACAAAAGATCCAGTCTGGTAAGTTGCTTAATCTTAAAATGAGGTCTTATCTATTACAATACATAAAATGTTCTGTAGGTCAAAAATCTATTAAAGAAACCATAGTTTCTATTAACCCGTGAACGGTCCAAGCAGATCTACATTCACATGCGTAGTGCTCCAAAAGTAATCTACTTTTTTACATATTTTCAAATATAACAAGAAAAAAAAGTAGATCAAAGTTTTTTTACACGTTTTCAAATGTAAAAAAAAAAAAAAGATGATCTACTTTTTTTACATACTATCAAATGTTGAAGAAACGTATATATACGTTTGGACCGTTTACGGGTTAAAGACCCATTTCAAGGAAAGTGACTTAGTGATGATACTCTTGATCTAAGAAATTTAAGCTACATTTCTCTTCATATGAACAAACTTGATTACCTCACTTTTCCAGACCCTGTATAACTGCTATAGGTCCTGAATGTTTCAGCAAGGAGGAGGCTGGGGGCAGTAGAGATGTCATGTTCAGGGTCAATGTGTGCTGTGAATATTATGCAGAGAATTCAAAGTATGGAGATTAGGGGGTGTGGAGTTTCTAAAAAATTATTCAGGGGGCTGAGGAGGGTTTGTTGAGGTGGTGTGGACAATTAGAAAGGATGGAGAAAAATTGGATGACTAGGAGGGTATATAAATCTGGGGTGTAGGGAAGAGGGGTAGGGGTAATCTTAGGAAGGGGGTAGGGAGGGGGTAAAGGAGGCTTTGAATGCTTAAGGGCTTGGACTTCCAACTGGCTTGTTTGATCGTATTAGATAAGTAGGAGTGGAGGCAAGTGGTTTTTAATGATTTGATGTACTGTTGGAGTAAGAGCAAAGTAACATTTGCACAACTAACCCACATGCAGGAGATTGAAACTGAAACTTATGATGTTTTGACCCAACTTGGACCATTAACTAGTTACACAGAAAAGCATGAAGGGAAGGGCTTCTTTATCTTCATGGGTCTCTACATGATAGGTTAATTTTCCAAGTTAGACCGAAACATTTTCGTAAGTTTGTCTCCTATGTATGGGTTATTGTGTATTGTTCTAGTCACAGTATTGTGCCTTTTTTAATTCTTTAAGGCAACATTTATGAAGGGATTCATGGAAACTGGTTAGGTAGACTTGAGTCCTGAGATGGGAAGTACGGTACCTGGACTCTGAAAGGAGGGTGGGGATGTTGCAGTTTAGGGTGTCATCTGAACTGGGATGTTGATACCCTTCTGGTAAAACAGTGATTGAATGATTGACAGTGAAAAGGTTTTCTTCTTTGTTGTGTTACCCTGCCTAGGTGGGAGACTGCCAGAGTCTTAAAAAACAAAAATTCTCAGCAAGTTCATAACACCTGATTCAAAAAGATAATTTGATCTCTGATTACCCTTACTAATTTCAACCCCTTATATTTACTATCTAGGACAGATAGATATTTAAAAATATTTTTAATATTGCTAGAATGTAGAAGAACAAGATATGTGGTAACACACTTAAGTTGAAATCCTTGCTGTATAAATATTCTTTAAGTAATAAAAAGTTTTAACACTTTCAGGGTCCCCAGGCCATCTCCCAGACTTGTTCTCAGGGTTGTCCAAATTTAAAAAAAAAAATTATTTTTTCTTATGAAAAGATAGAGAATGTTTTCCTGATCATAATGACACCAAAAGTATGAAATTTGATGGAAAACTTACGGAATTATGCTCTCGCGAAGTTAGCGGTCTCGACATTG
The DNA here is from genome assembly GCF_038502225.1 of Cherax quadricarinatus. Classification (NCBI taxonomy): domain Eukaryota; kingdom Metazoa; phylum Arthropoda; class Malacostraca; order Decapoda; family Parastacidae; genus Cherax; species Cherax quadricarinatus. Next base: position 25,147,339 of record NC_091303.1, on the reverse strand, counting down.
TTTATGCATTGGCGATTTTGCCCACTTTGAGCCCTATTTTCAGCCAATTCCAGTGTACTAGTCGACAAAATCATAACTATTTTGCTAGAACTCCATTTTTTCTAGCAAATGCATACAAGAAACCACCCATTTACCGATTTCAACTATCCAATAAAGTGGTCAGAATTTAGCAATTTTGCCAATTTCACACAAATTTCAAAAGATGCAAATTTCCAAATAGGGTCCAGAATAAACAAGAAAGACATTCCTGGCACTAAAATAACATTTCCTCTGTTCATTAGTCATGTCCCCATGCCTCTCTTACATTCTTTTGCTTTCCACTTTGAATTTTTATTCTCACAAAAAAATAGAAGATTTACTGTTATGCAGACTACTGCATTAGTGTAGAAATGGTATAAATAATATCAGCACACTTGTGAAAGAATATTAGACTCGCCAGTTGACGTGTATTGGACACTTAGCATGATTTGTTTACTTTTGAACTTTGGTAAAAATCGAACATTTCTGCTACTTTGAGCTCAATTTCAAGGTACTTCTCTTTGTAAAACCAGTCAAAATCATCTCAAATTCTGTAATATGTCTTCCATTCTATAAAATGAGACCAGGAAAACTAGAATACAACAATAAATACCATACGAAAATACAGTGCAAAGTCGCTGTTTTAATCCAAAAATACTGTCAGTTTTTTTTTTCTCATTACGCACTGGTTGCTGCAGGATTTTTTTTATACTGCACACACTGACCACATAAACCCATTCTTTCATATGTAGGCCTACCAGCTTTCTCTCACTAGATTTGAGGGCGCTAGAATTTAGGCGTACTAGTACGTCAAAAACCCTGGTGCGTAAACCATACTAGTATGTCCGAAACCCTGAAAGGGTTAAACTAATATTGTAACCACAATACATTTTTGCATTCAGCTATACCTCATTTATCAATGTTTATTATAATTAAAAGTCTTGTTCAAATGAATATTTCACTAGCTTCTTACTATGGCCAGTACATAAATTGCAAAACTTCACTCATACATGTGATAATGGTTTTTTATGTTGCTGCTGCTCCAAGCATGAAGGCTTGACAACTGAGATAAACAGTGAACCATACACCTGCCTTTTCTATTTTGTCATATTTTTCTTAAAGAAGAGACTTTTATTTTTGTAGCTAAAAATATTTGTTTTTTTTTTCAGTTTCATCTATATTACATAAATTAACATAGATTCTGTTTTAACAAAAGTATTGTGACTCTAATATTTTAATATTTATAATGTATGTGAGCTGTAACTTTTTACTGTAACATCCAAGAGATGTATGTATTGTGTGCCTATTATTGGCTTACTAATGCTGTGTGTGCATTTCCGATTTGCTGTACTTTATTAAAAATATGAAGTAATTATTACAGCTGTGTTTTGATTTTTTTTTTTAAGGATCTACAAACGTTCCAGCTCCAAACCGTCTGACAATGTTCGAAAGTAAAATTTACTGGACTGACAGCACTCGACAAGGTGTTATTCGTATAGACAAGTATGATGGGGCTTCTTCAATTCATCAAGTGTATCGCAACCCAGGGAAGACTCAAGACCCCAAGGCTATTAAAGCTGTCCATGGATTAATGCAAACCCCAGGTACTTATTGACCAGTTATAGTCATTTCACATTACAGTGGACCCCCGGTTAACGATATTTTTTCACTCCAGAAGTATGATCAGGTGCCAGTACTGACCGAATTTGTTCCCATAAGAAATATTGTGAAGTAGATTAGTCCATTTCAGACCCCCAAACATACACGTACAAAGGCACTTACATAAATACACTTACATAATTGGTCACATTCGGAGGTAATCGTTATGCGGGGGTCCACTGTATATTAATTGCTGTACGTATATGTACTGTATTTTAGAAAACAGTAAAACTTAAACTCGCTCATATTGCATTTTAAAATATTTTGTGGTAATCTTTAGTTCAATAATTTTAACCCGTATATATATGTTTTTTCAACATTTGAAAGTATGTAAAAAAGTAAATCTTCTTTTTGTTTTTTTACATTTGAAAATGTGTAAAAAACTTTGATCTACTTTTTATTTTGTTATATTTGAAAATATGTAAAAAAAACGTAGATCTACTTTTGTAGCACTACACATGTGAACGTAGATCTACTTGGACCGTTTACGGGTTAAATTTACTGAGTTCTGTAAAAATGATACCACAAGATTTGTGAATGCAGTAGAAGTGAACTATATAAATAAAGTATAAATACAGTATATACATAAATACAATATGCAAATACTGTACAGTATCAAAATCTTTTTCTTTGCATTTTCCTCAGTCTCAGAGAGATCCTTCAAGATTGAAGTACTGATAAAGTGAAACTACAGGACGCATGCCGTCTTTAGTACATTTCTTTGTCTTAGTCTGAATAAGATTCTCTTGGAGAATGATAAAAGTTCTTGGATTATTAGTTCACAGTTCCTCCCTTGGCACATGCCTTAACTGGCAAGCCATCTACATTGGTGTTGCCCTTTGCCTTGCTGTCCATGTCTTCACTGAATAAGAACATAAGAGCATAAGAACATAAGAAAGAAGGAACACTGCAACAGGCCTACTGGCCTATGCAAGGCAGGTCCAATTTTTCTATTGGCTTAAGCTCACTGACCGTCTGACCCCACTGACCTAGTGAGGTCAGACATGTCACTTAAAGGTGGAGCACAGCATCTGACCTAGTAGCACAAGCTGGTTAGGTGCAGCTCACACCCACCCACACCCACTCATGTATTTATCCAACCTATTTTTACAACTACACAACGTCTTAGCTTCTATGACAGTACTCGGGAGTTTGTTCCACTCATCCACATCTCTATTACCAAACCAGTGCTTTCCTATATACTTCCTGAATCTGAATTTTCCCAATTTAAAACCATTGCTGTGAGTCCTGTCTATGTTAGATATTTTTAGCATGCTATTTACATCCCCTTTATTAATTCCTGTTCTCCATTTATATACCTCAATCATATCCCCCTCTAATTCTATGCCTTTCTAGAGAGTGCAGATTCAGGGCCCTCAGTCTATCCTCATAGGGAGGATTTCTGATACGTACATGGGATCAACTTTGTCATCCTCCTTTGTACGTTTTCCAGTGCATTTATATCCATTCTGTAATACAGTGGCTGGAACTGTGCAGCATAATCTAAATGAGGCCTAACCAAAGATATATAGAGTTGAAGAACAACCTGAGGACTTATATTACTTATACTTCTTGCTATGAAGCTAAGGATTCTGTTAGCTTTATTGCGAACACTTATGCACTGTTGTCTTGGTTTCAGATTACTACTAACCAGAACTCCTAAATTCTTTTCGCAATCCATAATATTAAGATCTACATTATTTAGTTTATATATGGCATGGCTATTTTCCTGTCCAACATTTAGAACTTTGCATTTATCTATATTAAACTGCATCTGTATCTACATCTGCAAATAAATTTTTGCTTAAAAGCTGAATTAACAAAATGAGGTCTGACTATAAATAATAAATTACGTACATGTTTTATTTGACTTTAGTTTCACATGATTGCATTAACATTGCACAGTTGTTTCTGGTGAGTTTCAGGATATTAGCTTATAGGGTTATTTTCTGAAATCATCTGGGTACATTAAAATGTAACTTAAATTTGGTTGGAAATCAGTATATTATGAACACTTACACTTGCAGACATTATCTCATCTAAAATAAGTGGATACAGATGAAAGCTGCAACAAAGCTGAGTCATAGAGATATAAAACTTTTCTTCAACATAAGACCCATAGCTTATGAAAGGTTTTTACAAAGTAGAAGTGATGCAAGGAGGGAGGAGTATATGGAGAGGTTACTAGCCCCTTGCTGGGAGCAAGGGGCTAGTAACCTCTTCTCCTGTATAAATTACTAAATTTAAAAAGAGAAACTTTTGTTTTTCTTTTTGGGCCACCCTGCCTCGATGGGATACGGCCAGTTTGTTGAAACAAGAAGAAATACTACTCATCTCACCCTACATTAAGACTACAAATATTTGAAGGTAAGTAATGAGTGAACTGTATATGCATTATATCACTCTGGGGCACTTTGAATGTCGTATATTACTTGTGGTGGGGTGGGGTGGGGGGTTGCCTGGCCTGGCTTCCATACCTACCACACCTGATTTCTTACAATAAATACTAATCATCTCACCTTAAATTAAAACTACAAATATTTTAAGGTAAGTAATGAGTGAACTATATATGCATTTTATCACTCTGGGGCACTTTAACTCTTGACTGTCACAGCCCCAAATCCTGAGGTGTCTCCTGGTGTCGCAAAATTTCTGAAAAAAAATTGTTTTTTTCTTGTGAAATGATAGAGAATCTTTTTCCGATTGTAACGTCGCCAAAAGAACGAAGTTTGATGGAAAACTGATGGAATTACGCTTTCACAAAGTTAGCGACCTCGGCGATATTTACGAATTGGCGATTTCGCCCACTTTGAACCCTATTTTCAGCTAATTTCATTGTTCTAGTCGATCAAACTCAATGCTATTTCTTTAGAACTTCATTTGTTCTATTGAGTGAGTACAGGAAACTGCCTATTTACCGATTTCAACTACCTAATAACGTGGTCAGAAATTTGCTATTTGGCTAATTTCATGAAAATTAAAAAATAGGCCAATTTCAAAATAGGGTCTAGAATGAACAATGCAGACATTCCTGGCACTAAAATAACATTTTCTTTGTTCATTAGTCATGTCTCCAGGCCCCTCTGATATTACTCTTGCTTTCTATTTTGAATTTTTATTCAAACAAAAAATAGAAGATTTACTGTTATGCAGACTACTGCAATATTGTAATAATTGTATAAATAATGCCAACCCACTTATGACTGCATATTAGAATGGCTACTTGGACATTTATTGGAAAATGACATCATTTGTTTACTTTTGAGCATCGGCAAAAATCAAACATTTCCCTTACTTTGAGCTCCATTTCAAGGTTCTTTCCATAGTAAAACCAATCAAAATCACCTATATTTCTATAATATGTTTTCCATTCTATCAAATGAGACCAAGAAAATGAGAATACAACCATAAATACTATGCGAAAATAGACCACAAATTCGGCATTTTAATTAAAAAAACAGTCGGTTTTTTTTTTCATTATGCACTGCGTGCTGCAGGATTTTTTTTGTATGGTGCACACTGACCACACAGACCCATTCTCTCACATGTGGGCCTACCAGCTTTCTCCTGCTTGATTTGAAGCTGCTAGAATTGTTGAGTATTATATATACGTCTGAAACACTGGCTCGTAAGACGTATATACCATGGACCCCCGCCTTACGATATTAATCTGTTCCTGACACCCCAAAGTATGAAAAAAAATATTACTTTTAATACACACAAGCTGAAGAAGACATGCACAATTACTACTCTACTAAGAATAGAATACATGACACTTACCTTTATTGAATATCTGGCGATGATTGATGGGATGGGAGGAGGGGAGAGTGTGGAAGTTATTGTTTAGAAGGGGAATCCCCTTCCATTAGGACTTGAGGTAGCAAGTCCTTTTCCAGGGTTACTTCCCTTCTTCTTTTAATGCCACTAGGACCAGCTTGAGAATCTCTGGACCTCTGTCGCACTACAAATCTGTCCATAGAGCTCTGTACCTTCCGTTCCTTTAAGACTTTCCTATAATGGGCCATAGCATTGTCATTGTACAGGTTGCCAACACGGCTTGCAGTAGCTGTGTCATGGTGATTTTCATCCGTAAAGGTTTGCAGTTCAACCCGCTTTGCACACATTTCCTTAATCTCTTTTTTCAATTCCATACTGATTCTCGCCCTTTTTACCACAGGGATGGCACTAGAAGCTTTCTTGGGGTCCAAGGTGACTTACTTTGCAGTTACAAGCACTAAAAACACTGGGATAATGTGAAATGTACTGCGTAGATGCGACCGCACTGGCTGGCCTGTAAACACTGGTGCTGAGGCCACACGTGGAACGCGTCCCAGACGAATCATGTAAGGCGAGTTTTTTATCGTGAGGCAAGGCAAAATTTTTGCGTTCAAATGCTTCGTACGGTGGATTTAACGTAACACGATGCATTTGTAAGGCGGGGCTCCACTGTATACATCCGAAACAGTCAAAGTGTTAAATGTCATACATTACTTGTGGGAGGGGTGGGGTGGAGGGTTGCCTGGCCTGGCTTTCATACCTACCTCACCTGATTTCTTACAATAAATACTGCTCAGCTCATCCTACATTAAGACTACAATTATTTTAAGGTAAGTAATGAATGTACTATATGTGTATTTTACTTTTTTATTGTTTTTTAATGCCTAGTTCAATTAATAACTTAATATATGTCAGTGTAAACTTGTTATCTAGCATTTACATATATGTATTTATAAAGTTAAAAAAAAAAGAGCGTTCCACTTTATGGTAATTTCTGCTTTACGGTGGTAGCCTAGAACCTAACCTGCCATTAGATTCTAGGCTACATCTGTAAAGCAGAAATTGCTGTAAAGTGGAACACCCTTTTTTCTATTTATAAATGCATCTAAATACTAGATAACTTTACACTAATGTGTATTAAGTTAGCAATAGAACTAGGCATTAAAACACGATAAAAAAGTAAAATACACATATAGTACACTCATTACTTGACTTAAAATATTTGTAGTCTTAATCTAGGGTGAGATGAGTAGTATTTATTGTAAGAAATCAAGTGTGGTATGTATGGTAGCCAGCCAGACTACCATACCAGGCCACCCCACCCACACATAATATTCAAAGATATTTAAGCATTCCAGAGTGGTAAAATGCATATACAGTTCACTCATTACTTACCTTAAAATATCTGTAGTCTTAATGTAGGGTCAGAGGTGAGTAAACGAGATAAAACGAATAATTGAGAGAGAGAGAATGAATACATGAGAGAGAACAGGCGCGGAGTTATGTAAACAAACCAGGCGAGCACATCTGGTTTGTGTACAAGTTACATTGTGTATAAGTTGTCTCAACATTGATATAGTAGAATAAATAAAGAGGAACATTCCCATTTTCATGTAACACCATATTTAGAAGAAATGATGCTCTAAGTGAAGGCATACAAAAGGAATAAATTTCTACAGTTACCCCTAGTAACACATTTTCTCTACTGTTGGACTAGAGAAAATGTTATTCTTGCCATCCCTTGTACAAGTCGTTTGGGTACTGCATCTCGTATTTATGTTAATTTATTCTACTGTGGGGTGTATTTATCATGTTTATATGTTACGTATCATGTTTATTATATAATTTTGAAAAAATATCGTAGATGGATTAGTGAAAATGTGTATATTAACGTAATATACAACATTTAATGAGACTCAGTGATTATTATTGAGTATTATTATTATCAGTACTAATATGGCTTCTTGAGACGTAAGACACACTTACTGATTTTAATGTGTACCAGCACACCAGCACAGTGTGTAAGTTTATTTAGGTACAGGTGTACATAAGTATAATTATCAGAGTACATGTATATGTAAAATATGAAATAACTTTTAAAAACACTTGAAATTTTGAGTTTTTAGACATAATGGAGAGACGTGGTGCTTACGGAGCTCACGGAGAATGTAAACAAACCGGGTGGAGTGCGATGACCGTATTAGAAAGTCAGGTGGGGGAGCCATTTAGCGAGTTTGGTCATAATTTGAAATGTCTGTATTAGCGGAATGCCGTAAAGCATAATGCCATGAAGTGGGGCCCTACTGTTCTAGAAACTGTTTATAAAGGCTAACATAACAGAAAACAGAATGCCAGGAACTCTAGTACGTAATTGGGCATATATTTTCCTGCCAGCACCAAGAAATACTACTTGAGAAAGCCCAATGGTATGCATGTATGTCAGAGTTGAGAAAATTGAGCTATGAGGAAAGACTGTGCAAGCTTGATTCTTGCCCTTAGAGGATGCAGACTAGTATCAGAGTTGAGAAAACTGAGCAATGAGGAAAAACTGAGCAAACTAGATCCTTGTCCCTAGAGAGATAACAATAAGAGGGAATTTAATCATGGCATAAGGGTTAGTATTATTTATTTTTTCAACAAACTGGCCGTATCCCACCAAGGCAGGGTGGCCCAAATTTAAAAAGAAAAACAAAAGTTTCTCTTTTTAAATTTAGTAATTTATACAGAAGGGGTTACTAGCCCCTTGCTCCCAGCATTTTAGCCACCTCTTACAACACACATGGCTTACAGAGGAAGAATTCTGTTCCACTTCCCCATGGAGATAAGAGGAAATAAACAAGAACAAGAACTAGAAAGAAAATAGAAGAAAACCCAGAGGGGTGTGTATATATATGCTTGTACATGTATGTGTAGTGTGACCTAAGTGTAAGGAGAAGTAGCAAAATGTACCTGAAATCTTGCATGTTTATGAGACAGAAAAAAGGACACCAGCAATCCTACCATCATGTAAAACAATTACAGGCTTTCATTTTACACTCACTTGGCAGGATGGTAGTACCTCCCTGGGTGGTTGCTGTTTACCAGCCTACTACCTATAAGTTAGTATTATACTTTAGATAAAACTGTGCCTTGACATTCAATGGTATTTAAAGAAAATCCTGTGGGGCATAAACAAATATGGGCTTTTCCCCAGGAAAGGAGCTAGAACAAGTGGACAGCAACACATTGCACACCCAGATAAGTCACAGACCTAAATCAACACCTTTTCAGTGTGAGATTAGTAAGGCAGGGGATTAAATCTAAGAACTACAGATCATATTCCCCACGGGCATTTCCAGAAGTTTATATAGGAGGGCTTAGTGGGTGGCAATCTGGTTGAAAGAGGGGGGCTAAGGCACTCGGCTTGAAACAAAGTTATTATTATTTCTAGGGGGAGCTAATGGATTTTTTTTGGGTGACTTGAGGGCCTCCTTTGCACTGTTGATCTCCCCTTTCCTTGCAGATTTAAATAATAATTTTATATATATACTGTGCATTTATATATACAAGTGCATTTACATGTGGCTGGTTATGAGCATTGTTTCACTCTTACAGCTTGATCTAAAGCAAGGCTTTCCTGGTGACTGCCTGATCAGATAAGCCAGGGGTCCCCAGACTTTTCACTATGAGGGTCACATCATATATTTTACACATTTTCGCAGGTTAAAGAAACAAATCAGCCTTACAAATAAATATAAATGAACAAAATTTTAATGAATAAGTTTTATATGGATCCTTTTTTGTAATCAGCATGATGTGATTCAGAACAAAAGGGAAATGTGACAATTATAAAGAAACAGTACCATGCTTACACTGAGAAATGATATTCATACAGAAGACTGTCGTTTAACCCTTTGACCGTCGCAAGCCCATTTCTGAAACTCATTCTATGTTGAAAAATATTCAAGAAAAAAAAAATTATTTTTTCTTACCAAAATGTTGGGATTTTACGGAGTGTTTTAAGCCTAAAAAAAAATTTTGGCCATCAGTACTTGCCGAGATATAGAGGCACATTTGGCAGAAAATGAGCCGCATATGGCAACAGCGGCGAATGCCGCTCACCCGGTATTCTTTTATTTACTCCAATTCGAAGGTTTCTTGTATTTTCGAATATTTTTCTTTTTTAATCCTTTGACTGTCGCAAGATCCTTTCTGAAACTGTCATTCTATGTCGAAAAATTTTTGGAAAAAAAAAAAATTATTTTTTCTTGTGAAATGATAGAGATCTTTTCCCTATGGTAATGACACCAAAAGTACAAAATTTGGTCGAAAATTCACGGAATTACGCTCACACAAAGTTAGCAGTCTCGGCAACATACATGCATTGGCAATTTCGCCGACTTTGAGCCTTATTTTTGGCCAATTCCATTGTTCAAGTTGACCAAACTCATAGCTGTTTCTTTAGAATTCTATTTTTTCTATCAATTGAGTACAAGAAACCACCCATTTACCAATTTAAACTACCCAATAAAGTGGTCAGAAATTGGCAATTTGGCCAGTTTCACGCAAATTAAAAAAGATGCCAATTTCAAAATAGGGTCCAGAATAAACAATGTAGACATTGGTAGGTAAGACACATAAGCAACAGTTAGGCAACTTTATTCTGAAACATTTCACCTACACAGTAGGCTTCTTCAGTTGAGTACAGAAAGTAGGCAGGAGCAGTAAAAATGTGAAGACGATGTAATCAGTCCATCACCCTTGAAGTCGTAGATTTGAGGTTATCAGTCCCTCAGCCTGGAGAAGTTCTGTTCCAAAGTCTGGAACTAACTGAAGATCAAGAGACAGTGTGGAGACTTAAATACTGTCAGAAGGAGAGGTGCAGAGTAGTAGTAGTGAGAATGTAGCCACTGAGAGGTCACGTCCCTCTCAGATCAAACAATTCTCACTTGAAAAAGTTGTCCAAGGTGTTTTCTCTTCTGTACCAAGATGCCATTGTGTTGCAGTGTCTGACAGAGTGAATAGCAAAATGGTATACAATACCAACAGGTTGGTAGGTAAGACACATAAGCAACAGTTAGGCATTGGATTGGGAACAAAATTGGCAATTTGCTGCCAATCCCAGATGCGGTCTGCTGGTGGGTTCTGGATATTGAAAGGTGGTTGTGGTTGTGGAAGTTGTGGTTGGGCAGGTTATGGGAGTGTGGGGGTGGTTGAGGCTGGTTGTGGCTGTGCTGAGTTAGCAGCATAGGTAGCATCGTGGCCCACTACTGGTGTCATATGACTTATGCCACTGCCATCACCACCACCACCTGCTGCCCCATGCAAATTACACATCCCCATTGGAACAATATTGTCATCTTCACTCTCAGGTCGTGGTGTAGGGCTATGGGATGTACTCTTAAGATTTACTCTTTTGCCTTGGAATGACGTATGACACACTACCAGAATGCATGCTGCATCGTACATACTGCCGTTTCACTGGCGAATATTCCCCCCTCACTGTCACAACTCGAGCTGCTTGCAATAACTTGGAAATCACTATCATTATCATTTTCACTGCTCACATCTGAGTCCTGACGATGGGGAAATAGTTTCTTTTTTGCGTCTTGGTACAGGTGAACGTGAATGAGACGGCCCAGCACCAGAAGTGGAAGGTTGAAAGTCATCTGGGTTTTCATCACTTATTACGTTACCCTGGGCACTGCTTTTGGTCACACCCTCTTGAAGCCCATGGAATTCACTTTCACTGGCACTTCCACTGGTGTTAGAACTATCACTTGGGAACAGAAGACCTCCAATTAAGTGAGGAGTGAGGTACTTCTTAATGCATGGCATGGTGACAAGGACTACCAAGATGGCATTCCCACAGTGCACCACGGAATCCCTAATTTTTTTTCACAGGGCACACACCCACCACGCAGACCCATTCTCTCACATGTAGGCCTACCAGCTTTCTCCTGCTCGATTTGAAGCCGCTAGAATTTACACATATTAATAGGCCGGAAACATTGGCTCATAAGACGTATATATACGACTGAAACTAGATCTCTGTTGGTGGATAGCTGTCCTCTTTTAGTTAATGCATAGCTGCTTTGTAACTGGCCCTGGTTAAAGCTTCATTTTCAGCTCTTTTCTGCATAAAAAAACCTTGTTGAGAAAGCAACCTGTGGTGCATTGATTCAAATTTTTCCAAATGCTGTGTTCCTGTGAATTGGGAGTAACTCAGTTTATGTTTGGTCTCATAGTGCCAGCATATATTATACTTCTTCAAAACTGCAACAGTTTCATGGCATATAACACACAAGGGTTTATCACATAATTGTACAAAGAAATACTCTATGCCCCATTCTTTATTCAACAGGCAGCACTTACTCGGCACTGTTCTCCTTTTTCTTACTATAACTGAAGGGTATGTCTGAAAAATGAGACTAGAACTAAAAACTGAACAAATTTTGATACATAAATTGTTACAAGCAACAAAATGCTTAACTTTAAGTGACTGAAAATGAGGGTTTATTAGATTTACTATTTATAAATACTTCAGGTTGGTGCGGGCTGCATAAAATCTCATGGAGGGCCACAGTTTGGAGACCCCTGAGCTAGGGTATTGCTGCTTGTAGCCCATGGACATTCATAGTGACCAAAATCCAGCTAATGTTACACATGACAGATTTGTATTGCAAAGATCTCATTTATAGTAGGGGCCTGCTTTATGGCGTTTCACTTTACGGAGTTCCGCTAATACGGACATTACAAATTATGACCAAAATTCGCTATACGGCTCCCCCCATCTGACTTTCTAATATGGTCACCGCGCCCCACCTGGTTTGTATACATTATCCGTGAGCTCCGTGTCTCTCCATTATGTCTGGAAACTTTCCAAAATTTCAAGTGTTTTAGCCCTTTCAGGGTCGGCAGGCCCTCTCCCAAACCTATTCTCTGGGTGGGTAAAAATTAAAAAAAAAAAAATTTATTTTTTCTTATGAAAAGATAGTTTTTTTTCTGAATTTTATAGGCTAAACAAAATTTTTTTACCATTAATACTTACCGAGATATGGAGGTGTGAAGTTGACAGAAAATGACCGGCATACGGTAACATCGCCGACTGCCGGTCACCCGGTATTACTTTATTTATTTTTTTTAGGTACTATTTTCTATTATTTTTTAATTTTTTTTCCAAGTAACTTTTATGGCCTGTGAGACTAATGTGAGCACTATTTTGTAAGTTATTTCTTTTTCTATACTACACAATAACTGCATAAACACTGTTGTCACTGTTTTGTTTACAAAAAGTATTTACACAAACGAACAATACAAAATGTTGTTTATTACTATTTTTCTATATTTTATATACACATATACAATCATAGGATATGTTTTTAGAAGTTCTGCAGCCTGTGGAAGTCTTTGAAACATGGTGTCATGCACAGTGGTGTTTTACACTCCTCACACATAAAATGATTGTCTCTGCATTGTTGTGGGCGTTGTTTTGTATGTGTACAGATGTAACACCTCTTCTGAGCCTTTTTCTTGAAAGCAGTAGCAGGCAGTTTTGTTAGGAAGTGATCACCATGCTTCAGATGAGAAGGTAGCTGCTGATAATTACGTGGGTGGTTTTCTATTGCAGGTGCTGTTCCTTGGTACTTGATTATTATTTGTCTGATGACAGACAAACAAAATTCGCCATATGGTGGTTTGTTTCTGGTCCTCATCTTATATATATTATAAGCATTGAGCATGGAAATGTTCAGAAGATGGAAAAAGAGTTTTATGTATCACTTATAACTCTTGCGGACACAATCAGCAAACCCAATCTGCATGTCACATTTGTCCACTGAATGCATATTGAGGGTGTTGTCAATCACAGCTGCAGGTTTTAGAATGGGTTCATTGCTTTCTCTATGCTGCCTGCCAGTGTCTGCAATTTCATTAGGGTGAACTGATGACAACAGTGTGACGTCTCGTTTGTCAGGCCACCGAAATGCCATGATGTCATTGGCAGCAAAGGCTTGCACCTCACCTCTACGAGTGCCAGCATCGAACCTGGGCATATGTTTATGATTTGCATGCACTGTGCCACACACATCTGTCATGTTCACTCGTAAGAAATCACTGAGTAAGGGGCTTGTGTACCAGTTGTCAGTATATAAAATATGTCCCTTACCAAGATATGGTTCCATCATTGTTCTAACCACATCACCGGAGATACGCAGTAACTTCCTGGTATCTTGCAATGTATTACTTCCAGTGTACACAGTTATATCCAATACAAGACCACTGTAACAATCACAAAGCACAAACAGTTTTATACCAAAGCATTTCCTCTTGCTTGGTATGTATTGCTTGAATGAGAGTCTTCCTCTGAACAGAATCAAAGACTCATCATTAACAAGCTTCCTGAAGGGATAAAAATACATATTGAATTTCTGTTTCAGATACATGAACACATTCCTAATCTTATATAACCTGTCGTTTCTGTCAGGCCTGGTTTTGTCTGAGAAGTGAAGCATACATAATAGTAGAACAAATCGATTCACTCCTATTATATCACTGAAACCTAGGGTTGCAATCAGACGGTCTGTTGACCAGTATGATTTGACACTGTACTTATACACATGTGGCATAAGCATTATTGTGGCAAAGAAAAGATACATCTCAGCCACAGTTGTCTCCTTCCACTGGTGTAGGTGTGAGTTTGGTGAAAGTATTGTGTTTGCCATGGCATACTCGAAGTATCTGTTGCTTTCCCTGATAATAATTTCCATCAGGGGTTCGTCAAAGAATAACTCGAAACATTCCAGTTCACTGGCATTGTTCCCAAGTGTACAAGATGGCCATATTCCACTTTGACTTTCATCAAAGTGATGGGGATTGGGAACAAAATTGGCAGCTTCCTGCCAATCCCAGGTGCGGTCTGCCAGTGGGTACTGGATATTGACAGGTGGTTGTGGAAGTTGTGGTTGTGGAGGCTGGTGTGGTGGGTGGGTGGGGGATGGTGGCCTTTGTTGTAGATCAGCTGAGGCAGCGGCGTGGGTGGGAGCGTGGATGGCAGCATGGCCCACTTCTGGTGCCTCATGGCCGGCACCACCACTACCACCACCATGCATATTTTCCATCCCAATTGCAACAATATCATCTTCATTTTCACTGTCTGTTCCTGTTGTACAGCCACGGGATGTACTCCTTTCCCTTGGAATAGCATATGGCACACTACCAGAGCGCATATATCGTCGTATATACTGACGCTTAGTATAGTATAGTGATAGTGAAGTGGAATATTCTCCAGTGAAGGTTAACCTCCAGGTAACCTTCACTGGAGAATATTCCACTTCACTATCACTACTGGAACTGTTTTCAAGAGCTTGTAGTTCATATTCACTATCACTATCATCACCGCTGAGGTCAGTGGTCACGTGTGGTCATACCTGCCTAAGCTCCTGGGAGTTAGCGTAGGCTGTTACCAAGCACCATGGCTTGTTGTAGTGGTTTAGAATCTCAGGTTCATGTGTTGAAGAAGGAGATTCTACTTCTTCAGGAGGAAAATAGGAGGCTGAAGCTTCGCATAGATGAGTTTGGGAGTGAGTGTGAGAAGGATTTAGCTGGTAAGGAGGAAATGGTCACCAGCAGTGATGGTGGCAGCCTCTTTAAGTGGCAAGCGGTTCACAGTTCAAGAAGAAGGAAGATGAGGAGATTTCATAGAGAAGATGTGAAGGTAGGAAATCAATTCTCTGTTCTCCAAAACAAGTGTACTTCAGTGGTTAGTGAGGTTGAAGGTACCACTGATTCCCCTGCTAATCAAGGTAAGAATATTTTAATAGTAGGCGATTCTCAGGTAAGATATATGGACCATGCATTTTGTAACAGAGACAGAAAGGTCAGACTGAGAGTATGCCTTCCAGGAGCTGGTGTTGGTGACATAGTCAGCAGGTTGGATAATATTATGGCAGGTAATGGGAACAAGCCCATTATCTGTCTTAGTGCTGGGGGTAATGACATAGGGAAGGGCAGGAGAGAGGAGCTGCTGGATAAGTACAGGTCAGCCATAGAAATAGTTAGGTCTAAGGGAGGGATCCCAGTCATATGTAGCATCTTGCATAGAAAGGGAGTGGGCAATGAATGGATGTCTAAGGCAATTGGTATAAATTGCTGGCTAGACAGGTACTGCAAGGAACTTGCAATTCCATTCATTGATAACTGGGACCTATTCTTTGGCAAATATGATATGTATGCAAGGGATGGGGTTCATCTCTCTGGGGATGGAGTGGTTGCATTAGCCAATTCGATTGAGAGGGTAATTGATGACTTGTCTAGGAATTTAAACTGATAGATTATAGAGGTATGGGTGTTTGTGGGAAACAATCAGGCTGCAACATTAGGGTTAAAAACAGCAGTTACTACCGGGATACCTCAGGGATATGTTTAAAAGACAATATTCAAAATAAAGTTGCTAGTAATGGCAAATCAATTGATCAACAAACAGAGAGAGATAGTAGGAGGCAACGAGTGACTAGCTCCCTTAAGGTTTACTATACAAATAGTAGGAGTCTAAGAAATAAGATAGATGAGCTAAGATTACTTGCAGGTGTAGGTAGTATAGATATTATAGGTATAACAGAGACCTGGTTCAACCTGAAAGGTAGAGAAACGCCTTCTGAATGCAACATACAGGATTATAAACTATTCCACACTGATAGGGTCAACAGGAAGGGTGGTGGGGTGGCGATGTATGTCAGAAAATTTAAATTGTTGTCTTAGACATGATATAAGATTAGAAACATCGAACACAGAATCTGTTTGGCTACAGTTTCTTGAGGGACGTGACAAATTAATTTTGGGTGTGATATATAGGCCCCCAAACCTTGATAGGGAGTGCAGGAAGCTGTTATGGAACGAAATTCATAAGGCATCTAGATATGAAAATGTTGTGATAATGGGAGATTTTAACTTTAGACAAATTGATTGGAACAATATGACAGGAAATCTTGAGTCTAGTGACTTTCTTGATACAGTTCAGGATTGCTTTTTAGAACAGGTTGTGACAGAACCAACTAGAGGAAACAGTCTGCTTGACTTGGTTCTTGCCAACAAAGATTCACTAATTAATTATCTTGAGGTTAATGATGAGCTTGGGGAAAGTGATCACAAATCACTTAGTTTCAATATATCATGGAATTACCCAGATAACTGCAATCAAATCTCTGTCCCAGATTTTCGCTTGGCCGACTTCATGGGACTGAAAAATTACCTGGGTGGGCTAAATTGGGATGTCCTGACTATGGGTCAGGTAGGTGATCTTGGTTGCCAATATGACGTTTTTCAGAGCATAGTTCTAGCTGCCCAGACAACTTTTGTTCCGAGTAGGGAAATTAGATCTAACAAAAATGATTCCAAATGGATGAACAATAGATTAAAACATCTCATTGGCCAAAAGAGAGGCATATATAGGCATATCAAAAGAGGGGATGGGCAGTTAAGAAATCAATATATATTCAATTAAAGAGAGAAATAAAGAAAGGAATAAGAAAAGCAAAAAGGAATTATGAGGCTAAGGTCACAAGGGATTCAAAGACTATCCCAAAAGGGTTCTTTCAGGTATACAGAAATAAGATTAGGGACAAGATTGGCCCACTTAAGAGTAACTCTTGTCAGATCACTGACAGTGATAAGGATATGTGTGAAATTCTCAATACCTACTTCCTCTCAGTTTTCACTCAGGAAAACACTAGCAATATTCCTGAAATAATAGATTATGTAGAGCAGGATGATAATAAACTATGCATGATTGCAGTAACTAGTGACAAGGTCCTCAGACAAATATAGAAACTAAAACCTAACAAATCCCCAGGTCCTGATGAACTGTTTGCAAGGGTGTTAAAGGAATGTAAAGAGGAACTTAGCATACCCTTGGCTAATCTTTTTAACATATCACTACAAACTGTCATAGTGCCTGATAAGTGGAAAATGGCAAATGTAATACCTATTTACAAGGCAGGTGACAGGTCCTTTGCTTCGAACTATAGTGGGAAAATTTATGGGATCAATAATTGCAGAAGCAATTCGTAGCCATCTTGATAGGCACAGATTGATTAATGAATCTCAACATGGTTTTACAAAGGGGCATTCCTGTCTTAGGAATTTTCTAACTTTTTTCACTAAGGTGTTTGAGGAGGTAGATTATGGTAATGAATATGATATTGTGTATATGGACTTCAGTAAGGCTTTCGATAGAGTTCCACACCAGAGGCTATTGAGGAAACTTAAGGCACACAGAATAGGAAGAGAAATTCTTTCCTGGATAGAGGCATGGCTGACAAATAGGCAGCAGAGTGTTTGCATAAATGGGGAGAAATCAGAATGGGGGCACATCACAAGCGGTGTTCCTCAGGGGTCAGTGTTGGGCCCGTTGTTGTTCACAATTTACATAAACGACATAGATGAGGGAATAAATAGCGACATAAGCAAATTTGCTGATGACACCAAAATAGGCCATCCAATTCATTCTAATGAGGACACTAGAGCACTCCAGGATGATTTGAATAGACTGATGCAATAGTCGGAGAAGTGGCAGATGCGGTTTAATATTGACAAATGCAAAGTTCTGAATGTTGGACAGGTAAATAACCATGCCACATATCAACTAAATAATGTAGATTTTGAAGATTGAGACACTTATGCAGCATATGGGAATCTTTATTCAGGAAACGTTTCGCCACACAGTGGCTTCATCAGTCCAATACAAAGAGGAAGGCGTAAGGAAAGGAGGAGTATGAGGTAATCAGTCCCTCAGCCTGGAGTCGATGTGTTCAGTCCATCAATCTTGTAGAATGTACAGCATAGGGCCGTAGACGTGGCTTATATACTGTAGTGAGGTGACTTTAAGCAGACGGAGGCGGGATCATAGTGGTATCATCCACTAATCGAAGTAGGTCTTTGTCCAAAGGTTGAACAAGCATTGAAGAATTCTTTGTAAGAAGATTCCATGATGCTGCAGTGTCTGACAGTTGTGATGAATG
Source organism: Cherax quadricarinatus (assembly GCF_038502225.1). Classification (NCBI taxonomy): domain Eukaryota; kingdom Metazoa; phylum Arthropoda; class Malacostraca; order Decapoda; family Parastacidae; genus Cherax; species Cherax quadricarinatus. The sequence continues at coordinate 25,128,890 of NC_091303.1, read as the reverse complement.
GTTTGAAAAACCGACAAGTTGAAGATTGAGACACTTATGCAGCATATGGGAATCTTTATTCAGGAAACGTTTCGCCACACAGTGGCTTCATCAGTCCAATACAAAGAGGAAGGCGTAAGGAAAGGAGGAGTATGAGGTAATCAGTCCCTCAGCCTGGAGTCGATGTGTTCAGTCCATCAATCTTGTAGAATGTACAGCATAGGGCCGTAGACGTGGCTTATATACTGTAGTGAGGTGACTTTAAGCAGACGGAGGCGGGATCATAGTGGTATCATCCACTAATCGAAGTAGGTCTTTGTCCAAAGGTTGAACAAGCGTTGAAGAATTCTTTGTAAGAAGATTCCATGATGCTGCAGTGTCTGACAGTTGTGATGAATGGTTTGAAAAACCGACAAGTTGAAGATTGAGACACTTATGCAGCATATGGGAATCTTTATTCAGGAAACGTTTCGCCACACAGTGGCTTCATCAGTCCAATACAAAGAGGAAGGCGTAAGGAAAGGAGGAGTATGAGGTAATCAGTCCCTCAGCCTGGAGTCGATGTGTTCAGTCCATCAATCTTGTAGAATGTACAGCATAGGGCCGTAGACGTGGCTTATATACTGTAGTGAGGTGACTTTAAGCAGACGGAGGCGGGATCATAGTGGTATCATCCACTAATCGAAGTAGGTCTTTGTCCAAAGGTTGAACAAGCATTGAAGAATTCTTTGTAAGAAGATTCCATGATGCTGCAGTGTCTGACAGTTGTGATGAATGGTTTGAAAAACCGACAAGTTGAAGATTGAGACACTTATGCAGCATATGGGAATCTTTATTCAGGAAACGTTTCGCCACACAGTGGCTTCATCAGTCCAATACAAAGAGGAAGGCGTAAGGAAAGGAGGAGTATGAGGTAATCAGTCCCTCAGCCTGGAGTCGATGTGTTCAGTCCATCAATCTTGTAGAATGTACAGCATAGGGCCGTAGACGTGGCTTATATACTGTAGTGAGGTGACTTTAAGCAGACGGAGGCGGGATCATAGTGGTATCATCCACTAATCGAAGTAGGTCTTTGTCCAAAGGTTGAACAAGCGTTGAATAATTCTTTGTAAGAAGATTCCATGATGCTGCAGTGTCTGACAGTTGTGATGAATGGTTTGAAAAACCGACAAGTTGAAGATTGAGACACTTATGCAGCATATGGGAATCTTTATTCAGGAAACGTTTCGCCACACAGTGGCTTCATCAGTCCAATACAAAGAGGAAGGCGTAAGGAAAGGAGGAGTATGAGGTAATCAGTCCCTCAGCCTGGAGTCGATGTGTTCAGTCCATCAATCTTGTAGAATGTACAGCATAGGGCCGTAGACGTGGCTTATATACTGTAGTGAGGTGACTTTAAGCAGACGGAGGCGGGATCATAGTGGTATCATCCACTAATCGAAGTAGGTCTTTGTCCAAAGGTTGAACAAGCGTTGAAGAATTCTTTGTAAGAAGATTCCATGATGCTGCAGTGTCTGACAGTTGTGATGAATGGTTTGAAAAACCGACAAGTTGAAGATTGAGACACTTATGCAGCATATGGGAATCTTTATTCAGGAAACGTTTCGCCACACAGTGGCTTCATCAGTCCAATACAAAGAGGAAGGCGTAAGGAAAGGAGGAGTATGAGGTAATCAGTCCCTCAGCCTGGAGTCGATGTGTTCAGTCCATCAATCTTGTAGAATGTACAGCATAGGGCCGTAGACGTGGCTTATATACTGTAGTGAGGTGACTTTAAGCAGACGGAGGCGGGATCATAGTGGTATCATCCACTAATCGAAGTAGGTCTTTGTCCAAAGGTTGAACAAGCGTTGAATAATTCTTTGTAAGAAGATTCCATGATGCTGCAGTGTCTGACAGTTGTGATGAATGGTTTGAAAAACCGACAAGTTGAAGATTGAGACACTTATGCAGCATATGGGAATCTTTATTCAGGAAACGTTTCGCCACACAGTGGCTTCATCAGTCCAATACAAAGAGGAAGGCGTAAGGAAAGGAGGAGTATGAGGTAATCAGTCCCTCAGCCTGGAGTCGATGTGTTCAGTCCATCAATCTTGTAGAATGTACAGCATAGGGCCGTAGACGTGGCTTATATACTGTAGTGAGGTGACTTTAAGCAGACGGAGGCGGGATCATAGTGGTATCATCCACTAATCGAAGTAGGTCTTTGTCCAAAGGTTGAACAAGCGTAAGTGTCTCAATCTTCAACTTGTCGGTTTTTCAAACCATTCATCACAACTGTCAGACACTGATACCACTATGATCCCGCCTCCGTCTGCTTAAAGTCACCTAATCGACATCATAAGACTATCTCCTGCTAGTTGTTTCTCGTTTATCCACACCAATAATAACTTCTCAACCTCTTCGAGTACTGGTGATCTCATTTTTGTCAACATATTTACCCCCTTTGCAACAACAGCATCCTTGATTTCCTTTTTCTTGGCCACGATGGAAGCTATGGTTGTATGAGGTTTGTTATACATCCTGGCCAGTTCGGCCATATGTATGCCACTTTCATATTGTTCAATGATGTTTTTCTTAAGTTCAGTCATATTTCTTACTTTCTTTACCAAAGGCTTGGCACTAGGAGCTTTCTTTGGAGCCATGGTAGCTTATTTAGTAGTTGCAAGCACTAAAATGAATGGAATACTGTATTATGAAATATTTCGTATGAGTAAGTGAGGGGACTGTCGCTCACTGGTAAACAATGCCAGACTGGCTGGGAAGGGAGGCTGGGGCGGCTCAGAGCGTGAGTACACGTCCCGGACGAATGACTATTCAAGAGTCAATCTACGATTAGCGAGCCAGTGTTTTGACGAAAATATCGTTACGATTTTCAAAAATTACGACTATCAAGCCCTACGATTATCAAGGGACCACTGTATTTCCTTGCACCTGTTGTCCTGTTCACCTAGCAGCAAATGGGTACCTAGGTGTTAGTCGACTGGTGTGGGTCGCATCCTGGGGAACAAGATTGAGGACCCCAATGGAAATAAGACAGACATTCCTCAATGACACACTGACTTTCTTGGATTATCCTGGGTGGCTAACCCTCCGGGGTTAAAAGTCTGAAGAAAATCTTATCTTATTCTCTCTCTCTCTCTCGTTTATTAATTTTTATACTGTTTACCTACCTCTCACCCTACATTAAGACCATTATGACTACAAATATTTTAAGGTAAGTAATGAGTGTGCTGTATATGCATTTTATCACTCAAGCGAGCTTTAAATGTTGTAGTATATTACATGTGGGTGGCCTGGCCTGGCTGGCTACCATACCTTCTACACTTGACTTCCTACAAAATAAATACTACTCACCTCTCACCCTACATTAAGACTACAGATATTTTAAGGTAAGTAATGAGTGTACTGTGTGTGCATGTTACTTTTTATTGTTTTCAATGCCTAGTTCCATTGATAACTTAATATATGTTAGTGTAAACTTGTTATCTAGCATTTATATGCATTTGTAAGTGGAAAAAAAAGGCGTTCCACTTTACGGTGATTTCCGCTTTACGGCAGTAGCCAGGAACTTAATCTGCCATATAAATGGGTCCCTACTGTATATGTAGTTTATAAAATGTTTATGATTTCAGTTGCAAATCCCTGCTCAAGTAATGGTGGAAGTACAAATGGTGGATGTGACCACCTGTGCATCATAACACATGCATCATCTGGTCTAGGCTACCGCTGTGCCTGTGATATTGGATATCGCCTCAACACAGATCAGCAAAAATGCTCTAGTAAGTGGTATTTTTTTTAAGTACATATAATCTGGTCTCATAACATTTCTTACTAATTATATAGAACTTCTGTAATCTCAGATTTGTTCTTACTTTACTTAGTGTTGGAGTTCTTATTTTACCCATTAACTGTCCAATCTAGATCTATGTTCTCTCACCCAACACTCCAAATATTTTGAAAAAAAAAAATAAATAAATAGGGCAATTTTTTTGTGTGCAATAAGACCAAAAAAAAAAATTTAGGACCAGTACTTACTGAGATAAAAGACTGACGGCAACATGGAGTCCTGCCGCTTGCAGAAGTGTTGCCGATATACTTTTTTTTTTGTTTTGTTTTTATATTTTATACAATTTTTGTGTTCTGATAATTGCAATTTAATAATAATAATAATAATAATAATAATAATAATAATAATAATAATAATAATAATAATAATAATAATATCTTTATTTACTACAAGTACATGTACGTGGTATACAAGCCTAGCTGACATCAATGACATACTGCTATATAGAAAGCCCCTTGTTATGCTGAGCATTTCGGGCAAATTAGGTCAGTGTCCCAGGATGCGACCCACACCAGTTGGCTAACACCCAGGTACCCATTTTACTGATGGGGAACATAGGCAGCAGGTGGAAAGAAACATGCCCAATGTTTCTACTCTGGCTGGAAATCAAACCTAGGCCTAGGAATATATACAGAGTATTTATAGGTCCCAGCAATGTTTTAGACATGCTGGAGTATGTATGAAACTCCTTGAAGCATGGTGTTAAGATGAGTGTCACTAAACTGCTGACAGGGCAGCAGTGGAGTGACACTTGATGATCGTGCACTGCTGCATGGAACCCTGGCTTTATTTGTTTTCACAGAAACACATGAACGTTTTCACAGATACACATAAACATGTTTTCACAGATACACGTAAACGTGTGTATCTGTCTGTCTAGCTATTTCTGCTTATCTGTCTTTGTCTGCCTGTGTGTGTGTCTTTCTGTCTGCCTTTGCGTGTCTTTCTGCCTGCCTGTGTGTATGTGTCTTTCTGCCTGCCTGTATGTGTCTGTCTTTCTGTCTGCTTGTCTCTCTTGTCTCAGAGAGCGGCTCATGAACCAACAGGATGTAGAGTTCGTCACATCTGATTCCTGATCAAGTGAAAATGCGTATTACTTGCCAGTCATGCTTATTATGCCTTATATCTACAAGCACAGTATAGCACTTTGTCTGGATATTTTGGGTTATCCTAGGTAATTTACACTTTGGGTAGTTTAAAATTTAGGTTGGATGAGTACATGAGTGGGAGGGGTTGGATTTGAGTGGGACTTGCACATCAGAGCTTATTTCTTGGGTAGCATTGAAAATTGGGTTGGTCAAATGTTTGTTAGTGGGATGAATTGTAAAGGACCTGCCTAGTATGGGCCAACAGGCCTGCTGCAGTGTTCCTCCTTTCTTATGTTCTTATGTTCTTATGTATAAATGTATTTAAGTGTACCTGTGAGATAGAGACAGATAGAGACAGAGATAGACAGAGAGAGAGATAGAGATAGATACAGATAGACAGACAGAGATAGAGACAGCCAATCAGCCAGCCAGCTGCCAGTCAGCCAGCCTGCTGAACACGTATTACACATTCCAGAATTGTTTCTTTTTTACTTAAAGCATAGGTTATAGGACATTCTGGCAAGATGACACTATCAGTGGTACCAAAATTGAAAGGATGTTGCACAGATGTTGCACATGGATTATTATCAAGGTTTTTGATATTTCAACCACCACTTGTGGCCACATCCACCTCAAAGCCACTAAACCCAGGGTCAACACCACTTTCCTCTTAAAAGGGGGGTGTTAATACAACATGACATCAGTTAATCCTTGGTGTTTGCCATGCTGTTTGCTCTAGCTGGTGCTCAGTTGAATTGGTGCTGGCACAAGGTACTAAATGGTCCCAGATTTTTTTAATACTGTGCATACCGAGTGTTAAGACGCATTCTATGCTGAGCAGGCATCTCAGGCCAGTCATATCAAATTTGGAGGCAGGAAAAATAAAATGTAGATCTACGTTTGGAGCACTAGCGGTAAGAACATAGATCTATGTTTGGACAGTTAAGAAGTTAAACTAAAATATATGCACATTATTGAGTAAATTTTGTTGCAGCCTGCATTGCATCATTTTATGTAAATAAATAATTGAAATATTTTAAGCTATTTATATATATATATATATATATATATATATATATATATATATATGTATGTTTGTATATATATATATATATATATATATATATATAGGCAGAACTTGCGATCTTGGCTTAAATAGCAATGCTCATCTTGCCATATAGGACAAGTGAAAATTTGTGTAAGCAATAATTTTGCCAAAATCATTCTGAACCTAACGAAAAAAACATATTTCACTGTGTTTGTTTAGTATTAAATTATTGTAAACAAATCTAAAATATATTTAGTTGGGTTAGGCTAAAATAAATTGTTCTTGTTATAATAAGGTTAGGTAAGTTTTCTAAGATTCTTTTGGTGCAAAATTATAAATTTTTACATTATCATTAATGAAAAAAATATATCTTTAAACGTATAAAAGAAAATTTTAGAAAGGACTTAATTTTAAATGAGTTCTTGCTAATTGACCAGTTTTACATGTTTGGCACGACGTGTGTGTATATATATATATATATATATATCGTTATATATATATATATATATATATATATATATATATATATATATATATATATATATATATATATATATATATATATATATATATATATATATATATATATATATATATTATTTATTTATTTATTTATTTTCATTCTTTCTTTCTTTCTTTCTTTCTTTCAACACACTGGCCGTATCCCACCGAGGCGGGGTGGCCCAAAAGGAAAAATGGAAGTTTCTCCTATTACATTTAGTAATATATACAGGAGAAGGGGTTACTAGCCCCTTGCTACACACACACACACACACACACACACACACACACACACACACACACACACACACACACACACACACACACACACACACACACACACACACACACACACACACACACACACACACACACACACACACACACACACACACACACACACACACACACACACACACACACACACATTTATTTATTTATTTATTTATTCTCAACAAACCGACCGCATCCCACCAAGGCAGGGTGGCCCGAAAACGAAAAAACTTTCATGATCATTCACTCCATCACTGTCTTGCCAGAAGGGTGCTTTACACTCCAGTTATAAAACTGCAACATTAACACCTCTCCTTCAGAGTGCAGACACTACTTCCCATCTCCAGGACTCAAGTCCAGCCTGCCGGTTTCCCTGAATCCCTTCATAAATGTTACTTTGCTCACACTACAACAAGAAAGTGGTTACAAGAAAGTGGGTGCGGGAGGGAAGAAGAGCGATTGGTGGAATGGTGATGTAAAGAGAGTAGTAAGGGAGAAAAAGTTAGCATATGAGAGGTTTTTGCAAAGTAGAAGTGATGCAAGGAGGGAAGAGTGTATGGAGAGAAAAAGAGAGGCTAAGAGAGTGGTGAAGCAGTGTAAAGAGAGAGCAAATGAGAGAGTGGGTGAGATGTTATCAACAAATTTTGTTGAAAATAAGAAACAGCTTTGGAGTGAGATTAATAAGCTGAGATAGCCTAGGGAACAAATGGATTTGACAGTTAAAAATAAGAGATGAGAGTTATTAAATGGAGATTTAGAGGTATCGGGAAGATAGAGGGAATATTTTGAGGAATTGTTAAGTGTTGATGAAGATAGGGAAGCTATGGTTTTGTTTATAGGGCAAGGAGGAATAACATCTTGTAGGAGTGAGGAAGAACCAGTTGTGAGTGTGGGGGAAGTTCGTGAGGCTGTGGGTAGAATGAAAGGGGGTAAGGCAGCTGAGATTGATGGGATAAAGATAGAAATGTTACAAGCAGATGGGGATATAGTTTTGGAGTGGTTGGTGCTATTATTTAGTAAATGTATGGAAGAGGGTAAGGTACCTAGGAATTGGCAGAGAGCATGCATAGCTCCTTTGTATAAAGGCAAAGAAGATAAAAGAGAGTGCAAAAATTACAGGCGAATAAGTCTGTTGAGTATACCTGGTAAAGTGTATGGTAGTTATTATTGAAAGAATTAAGAGTAAGATAGAGAGTACGACAGCAGAAGAACAAGGAGGCTTTAGGAAAGGTAGGGGATGTGTAGACCAAGTGTTTACAGTGAATCATATAGGTGAACAGTATTTAGATAAGGGTAAAGAGGTTTTTGTGGCATTTGTGGATTTGAAAAAAGCATATGACAAGGTGGATAGGGGGCGATGTGGCAGATGTTGCAGGTGTATGGTATAGGAGGTAGGTTACTGAAAGCAGTGAAGAGTTTTTATGAGGACAGTGAGGCTAAAGTTAGAGTATGTAGGTGAGAGGGAGATTATTTCCAAGTAAAAGTAGGCCTTAGACAAGGATGTGTGATGTCACTGTGGTTGTTCAATATATTTATAGATGGGGTTGTAAGATAAGTGAATGCAAGGGTCTTGGCAAGAGGTGTGGAGTTAAAAGATAAAGAATCAAGCACAAAGTGGGAATTGTCACAATTGCTCTTTGCTGATGACACTGTGCTTTTGAGAGATTCTGAAGACAAGTTGCAGAGGTTGGTGGATGAATTTGGTAGGGTATGTAAAAGAAAATTAAAAGTGAATATAGGAAAGATTAAGGTGATGAGGATAACAAAAAGATTAGGTGACAAAAGATTGGGTATCAGATTGGAGGGAGAGAGTATGGAAGAGGTGAATGTATTCAGATATTTATGAGTGGACGTGTCAGCAGATGGGTCTATGAAGGATGAGGTGAATCATAGAATTGATGAGGGGAAAAGGGTGAGTGGTGCACTTAGGAGTCTGTGGAGACAAAGAACTTTGTCCATGGAAGCAAAGAGGGGTATGTATGAGAGTATAATTGTACCAACACTCTTGTATTGGTGTGAAGCATGGATGATGAATGTTGCAATGAGGAGGAGGAGGAGGCTGGAGGCAGTGGAGATGTCATGTCTGAGGTCAATGTGTGGTGTGAATATAATGCAGAGAATTCATAGTTTGGAGATCAGGAGAAGGTGTGGGATTACCAAATCTGTTATCCAGAGGGCTGAGGAAGGGTTGTTGAGGTGGTTCGAATATCTACAGAGAATGGAACAAAACAGAATGAGTTAGAGAGTGTATAAATCTGTAGTGGATGGAAGGCAGGATAGGGGTCGGCCAATGAAGGGTTGGAGGGATGAGATAAAGGATGTTTTGTATGTGAGGGGCATGGACTTCAAGCAAGCATGTGTGAGCATATTTGATAGGAGTGAATGGAGACAAATAGTTTTTATTACTTGACGTGCTGTTGGAGTGTGAGGAAAGTAACATTTATGAAGGGATTCAGGAAAACCAGCAGGCTCGACTTGAGTCCTGGAGATGGAAAGTACAGTGATTGCACTCTGAAGGAGTGTTAATGTTACAATTTTATAACTGTAGTGTAAGCACCCCTCTGGCAAGACAGTGATGGAGTGAATGATGATGGAAGTTTTTCTTTTTCAGGCTACCCTGCCTTGGTGGGAATCGGCCGATGTGTTAATAAAAGATAATATATATATATGGCATATGATAGAGTGGATAGAGGAGCAATGTGGCAGATGTTGCAAGTATATGCAATAGGTGGTAAGTTACTAAATGCTGTAAAGAGCTTTTATGAGGATAGTGAGGCTCAGGTTAGGGTGTGTAGAAGAGAGGGAGAATACTTCCCGGTAAAAGTAGGTCTTAGACAGGGATGTGTAATGTCACCATGGTCGTTTAATATATTTACAGATGGGGTTGTAAAAGAAGTAAATGCTAGGGTGTTTGGGAGAGGGGTGGGATTAAATTATGGGGAATCAAATTCAAAATGGGAATTGACACAGTTACTTTTTGCTGATGATACTGTGCTTATGGGAGATTCTAAAGAAAAATTGCAAAGGTTAGTGGATGAGTTTGAGAATGTGTGTAAAGGTAGAAAGTTGAAAGTGAACATAGAAAAGAGTAAGGTGATGAGGGTATCAAATGATTTAGATAAAGAAAAATTGGATATCAAATTGGGGAGGAGGAGTATGGAAGAAGTGAATGTTTTCAGATACTTGGGAGTTGACGTGTCGGTGGATGGATTTATGAAGGATGAGGTTAATCATAGAATTGATGAGGGAAAAAAGGTGAGTGGTGCGTTGAGGTATATGTGGAGTCAAAAAACGTTATATATGGAGGCAAAGAAGGGAATGTATGAAAGTATAGTAGTACCAACACTCTTATATGGATGTGAAGTTTGGGTGGTAAATGCAGCAGCGAGGAGATGGTTGGAGGCAGTGGAGATGTCCTGTCTAAGGGCAATGTGTGGTGTAAATATTATGCAGAAAATTCGGAGTGTGGAAATTAGGAGAAGGTGTGGAGTTAATAAAAGCATTAGTCAGAGGGCAGAAGAGGGGTTGTTGAGGTGGTTTGGTCATTTAGAGAGAATGGATCAAAGTAGAATGACATGGAAAGCATATAAATCTATAGGGGAAGGAAGGAGGGGTAGGGGTCGTCCTCGAAAGGGTTGGAAAGAGGGGGTAAAGGAGGTTTTGTGGGCGAGGGGCTTGGACTTCCAGCAAGCGTGCATGAGCGTGTTAGATAGGAGTGAATGGAGACGAATGATACTTGGGACCTGACGATCTGTTGGAGTGTGAGCAGGGTAATATTTAGTGAAGGGATTCAGGGAAACCGGTTATTTTCATATAGTCAGACTTGAGTCCTGGAAATGGGAAGTACAATGCCTGCACTTTCAAGGAGGGGTTTGGGATATTGGCAGTTTGGAGGGATATGTTGTGTATCTTTATACGTATATGCTTCTAAACTGTTGTATTCTGAGCACCTCTGCAAAAGCAGTGATAATGTGTGAGTGTGGTGAAAGTGTTGAATGATGATGAAAGTATTTTCTTTTTGGGGATTTTCTTTCTTTTTTGGGTCACCCTGCCTCGGTGGGAGACGGCCGACTTGTTAAAAAAAAAAAAAATACACACACACACACACACACACACACACACACACACACACACACACACACACACACACACACACACACACACACACACACACACACACACACACACACACACACACACACACACACACACACACACACACACACACACTCACACTCACACTCACACTCACTCTGTGAAATACATTTCCTATTCATAGAGTGTATGTTATTCCATAGGAGACACAATAGCTCTGTACTATACATTTTTTGAATAGGAAAGAGTAAAAACATTTTTAGAGCATTTTAATTGTTGTTATCATACTGTTACTTTTCAGTGGTGGCAGAGTTTTTGATGTATTCGCAACAAAAATTTATCAAGGGACAAGTATTGGATCCTGTTTCTGAGAACTTCAATGATGCTATCAACCCCATAGTATCAAAGGCTGCAAGATTTGTGGGACTCGATTTTGATTATCGTAATGATTACATCTATTACTCTGATGTTAGCTTAGATGTAATTTACAGAGTGAAGAGAAAAGGAACAGGTAAGCATTACAGTGAATTACTGTATGTTATCAAGCTGATTCATGTAGATGCAGAATTTATATACAATAGTTACCTATTTGTAGCAACAGGAGCAGAGTTGTGCTCATGGTGTTCTGTCTTCATTAACAGGTTCATCATTTATTTTCAAATTTCATATGTTTGTAGCACTGCACTGACTATGTCCTTTCAGTTTATTCCACTCACAGTATCTCTTTAAATCTACTTTTTTTCTATATTTGCCTCTGTGGACTCTTGTTATACCTGTTGAATGTATTAAATAATAGAACTTGTTTATCAGTTCTCTCACAGATTTTATAACTTTGTCTTATATCTCCTTGTTTTCTACCATCAGCCAGCATGGGCTTCTTCATCATTACTTGTATTTTTGGCTTTGAGAGTCATTTTGTTACTCTTCTTTGGGCTTTTAATATATAAAGAGGTGGAATGTTTGTATGTACAGTGGACCCTCGACCAACAATTTTAATCCATTCCAGAGAGCTTGTCCTTAGCCGAATTTATCGTTAGCCGAATTAATTTTCCGTATAAGAAATAATGGAAATCCAATTAATCTGTTCCAGACACCCAAAAGAATGATTTTTTTTTTCACATGAAATATTCATTTTCCTACACAGAAAACAATGATACAAGCACAATAAATACTACATGAATAAATGACACTTACCTTTTTTGATGATTTATTGATGAGTGATGAGATGGGAGGAGGGGAGATGATGGAGGTGTATTATTTTTTGGAAGGGGAACCCCCTTCCATAAGGACTTTAGGTACCAAGTCCTTTTCTGGGGTTACTTCCCTTCTTTTTTTAATGCCACTGGGAACAACTTGACAATCACTGGAGCTCTGTTGCACCAAAAATCTGTCCATAGAGCTCTGTACTTCGCATTCCTTTAAGATTTTCCTAAAATGGGCCACAACATTGTTGTAAAAGTCACCAGCACGGCTTGCAATAGCTGTGTCAGGGTGATGTTCTTCCATTAAGGCTTGCACCTTTGTCCACATTGTACAAATGTCCTTAATCGTTGAAGAAGGCAACTTCCTCAATTTCTCTCTCCTCTCTTCTGAAGCAGTTTTCTCAGTTGTAGCCTCTTGCTGTTGCAGATGCTCTTGCAGCTCATCAGTGGTTAGTTCTTCATCATCCTCCTCCACCAACTCTTCCACATCCTCCCCACTAACCTCCAACCCCATGGGCTTCCCCAATGCCACAACAGATTCCACATTCTGGCCACAATTTCCTCCAAGCAGAGTTCAAGGTTCTGTTAGTCACTCCCTTCCAAGCCTTACCTATAAGGTTTATGCAATTGAGGATACTAAAGTGATCATTCCAAAAGTCTTTTAGGGTCAGTCGAGTGTTTAAAGTCACTTCAAATCACTTTTGAAACTTAAAATGACCTGCTGGTCCATGGGCTGGAGGACAGGAGTGTTATTAGGAGGCAAAAACTTCACTTTTATTAAGCTCAACTCCCCCAAAATTTGCTCTGGCAAATCTGAAGGATGAGCAGGAGCATTGTCTAATACCAGGAGGCACTTAAGGTCCAATTTATTTTGCAGGAGGTAGTTTTTCACAGTGGGGCCAAACACATGATAAAACCAGTCATAGAAAATGTCCCTAGTGACCCATGCCTTACTGTTTGCCTTCCACATCACACACAAATTAGCCTTGATGACATTGTTTTCCTGAACACACTGGGAGTTTCAAAGTGATACATAAGTAGAGGCTTCACTCTGCAATCCCCACTATATAAAGTGACCCTGTCCTTCATAGGCTTGTGTCCTGGGAGTGCTTTATACTCCTGTGTAATGTAGGTCCTGTTTGGCATTTTCTTCCAAAACAGGCCTGTTTCGTCACAATTAAACACTTGTTGGGGTTGCAATCCTTCAGCCTCTATGTACCCCTGGAATTACTGCACATATTTTTAAGCCGCTTTTTTCTCCAAACTGGCAGCCTCACCATGCCTTATCACACTGTGTATGCTGCTACGATTCTTAAATCTCTCAAACCAGCCTTTGCTGGCCTTAAATTCACTCACATCACCACTAGTTGCAGGCAATTTCTTTTCCAAATCGTCATGCAACTGCCTAGCCTTTTCACAAATAAGCGACATCATAAGACTATCTCCTGCTAATTGTTTCTTGTTTATCCCCACCAATAATAACTTCTCAACATCTTCGAGTACTGGTAATCTCATTTTTGTCAGCATATTTACCCCCTTTGCAGCAACAACATCCTTGATTTCCTTTTTCTTGGCTATGATGGAAGATATGGTTGTACGGGATTTGTTATACATCCTGGCCAGTTCGCCCACACGTATGCCACTTTCATATTGTTCAATGATGCTTTTCTTAAATTCAGTCGTATTTCTCACCTTCTTTACCAAAGGCTTGGCACTAGGAGCTTTCTTTGGAGCCATGGTAGCTTATTTAGCACTTGCAAGCACTAAAATGAATGGAATATTATAAAATATTTCGTATGAACACATGAGGGGACCGTCACTCACTGGTAAACAATGGCACACTGGCTGGGAAGGGAGGACGACGCGGCTCAGAGCCATGAGTACGCGTCCAGGATGAAAGACGATTAGCGAGTTAACGGACCATTTGCGAGCCAATGTTTAGATGAAATAACGGGACTATTTCCGAAATGGATGACTTTCAGGCCGGACGATTATTGAGGGACCATTGTATATATCAATGATATTGATGAGGGAATTACTAGTGAAATGAGCAAATTCACCAATGACACAAAGATAGGTAGGATAATTGATTCAGACGTTGATGTCTCACAACTTCAGGAGGATTTAGACAAACTCAGTACCTGGTCAGAAAAGTGGCAGATACAGTTCAATGTAGATAAATGCAAGGTTCAGAAGGTCGGGAGTGTCCATAACCCTAGCACTTACAAGTTAAATAATGTAGAACTTAGCCATACTGATTGCAAAAAGGACTTTGGGGTTATGATAAGCAGTAACCTTAAACCAAGACAGCAATGCCTAAGCGTACGTAATAAGGCAAACAGATTACTGGAGTTCATATCAAGAAGTATAAGCAACAGAAGTTCAGAAGTTATACTACAGCTTTATACATCATTAGTAAGGCCTCACCTAGATTATGCAGCTCAGTTCTGGTCTCCATATTACAGAATGGACATAAATTCATTAGAAAACATTCAGCATAGAATGACTAAATTAATACATAGCATTAGAAATCTTCCTTATGAAGAAAGATTGAAGACCCTTAAATTACATTCACTTGTTAGGCGAAGAATGAGGGGGAGACATGATCGAAGTGTATAAGTGGACGATGGGTATTAATAAAGGGGATATAAATAAGGTCTTGAGGATATCTCTCCAAGAGAGAACCTGCAGTAATGGATTCAGATTAGACAAGTTTAGATTTAGAAAGGATATAGGAAAGTATTGGTTTGGAAATAGGGTAGTTGATGAGTGGAACAGTCTGCTTAGTAGGGTTATTGAGGCTAAAACCTTGGGTAGTTTCAAATTTAGGTTGGATAAATACGTGAGTGAGAGGGATTGGATTTGAGTGGGACTTGCATATGAGTGGATAGAGTTATCAGAGCTTATTTCTTACGTGGCATTGAAAATTTGGTTTGGCAAATATTTTGTTAGTGGGATAGATTGTAAAGGACTTGCCTAGTATGGGCCAACAGGCCTGCTGCGGTGTTCCTCCATTCTTATATTTTTTGTATGTTCTCCAATGAGTCTATATCCATCCTGTAGTAAGGAGACCAAAACTGAGCGGCATAATCTAAATGAGGCCTCACCAGTGATGTATAGAGTTGTAAAATAACTTTTGGATTTCTGTTACTTATACTTCTTGAAATAAAGGCTAGTAATCTGTTAGCCTTATTCGGCACACTTAGACACTGCTGTCTTGGTTTTAAATTTCTGCTTACCATGACTCCCAAGTCTTTTTCATATTCTGTATGATCAAGATCTACTTCACCTAGTTTATAGCTTTGAGGGTTATTTTCATTCCCACTTCATTTTTCAGACTTCTTTCTTTCTTTCAACACACCGGCCGTATCCCACCGAGGCGGGGTGGCCCAAAAGGAAAAACGAAAGTTTCTCCTTTTACATTTAGTAATATATACAGGAGAAGGGGTTACTAGCCCCTTGCTCCCGGCATTTTAGTCGCCTCTTACAACACGCATGGCTTACGGAGGAAGAATTCTGTTCCACTTCCCCATGGAGACATTTTTCAGACCAAGACATTAATTTGTCCAAATCCTCCTGGAGTTCATTGGAATCCTTCTCAGAATGAATCATACAGCCTATCTTTGTATCATCAGCAAATTTGCTCATGTCATTTGTAATTCCTTCATCAAGGTCATTAGTGTAAATTATGAACAACAGAGGGCCTAAAACTGATCCTTGTGGAATGCTACTAGTGACTAATCCCCATTCAGATTTGACCCCATTAATGGAAACTCTTTACTTTCTGTTGGTAAGCCATGCCTCTATCCATGCTAGAACTTTACTTCCTATACCATGAGCTGCCACTTTTCCTAAGAGTCTCTTGTGAGGTTCTCTACCAAGGCTTTACTAAAATCCAAATAAACAATATCATATTTTTTATCACTGTGTACTGTCTGAAATGTTCTATTGAAGAACGTCAGTAAATTTGTCAGGAAGGAATGACCTCTCGTGAACCCATGCTGAGATTCATTAATCAAATTATGTTCTTCGAGGTGACTTCTAATTATGTTATCTATAATTGATTTTAATAATTTGCCTACTGTAGGTAGTAGGTTGGTAGCAACCGCCCAGGGAGGTACTACCGTCTTGCCAAGTGAGTGTAAAATGGAAACCTGTAATTGTTTTACATAATGGTAGGATTGCTGGTGTCTTTTTTGTCTAATAAACATGTAAGATTTCAGGTACATCTTGCTACTAATGCTTACACTTAGGTCACACTACACATACATGTACAAGCATATATACACACCCTTCTAGGTTTTCTTCCATTTTTCTTTCTAGTTCGTATTCTTGTTTATTTCCTCTTATTGTCGTAGTACCAGGTACCAGTAACCAGGGCTAGTAACCCCTTCTCCTGTTTAAATTACTAAATTTAAACAGAAACTTTTGTTTTTCTTTTTGGGCCACCCTGCCTCAGTGGGATATGGCCAGTTTGTTGAAAGAAAAAGAAGAATTTGCCTACTATAGATGTCAGGCTTATTGGACGGTAATTTGAAGGAATGGACTTATCCCCCGATTTGAATATAGGAACCCCATTAGCCATCTTCCACATCTCAGGCACAACACCAGTATGGATGGATGCATTAAACACACTCATTAATGGCTGACTAAGCTCCATCTTGCAATCTTTAGCCCTTAAATGATCCAAACGTATATATACATTCTCTTGCATAGCACCCAGAATTTTGAGAGAAAAAAAATTGTTTTTAATAGGAAAAAAAGAGCATATAGTACCCAGACATCTCCAATTTTTTTTCATATGGTGCACAGTGAGTGAGCACACCCATTCTCTCATGTCTGGGTGACTCAGGGTTATTGTGCCAATGTTGAATGAATGACAAAGGAAACGTATATACAGTGGACCCTCAACTAACGCTATTAATCCGTTCCTGAGAGCTCATCGGTAGTCAAAATTATCGTTAGTCAAGTTAATTTTCCCCATAAGAAATAATGGAAATCAAATTAATCCGTGTAGGACACCCCAAAGTATGAAAAAAAAATTGTTTTTACCACATGAAATATTAATTTTAATACACACAAACTGAAGAAGACATGCACAGTTACATGACACTTACCTTTATTGAAGATCTGGTGATGATTGATGGGATGGCAGGAGGGGAGAGTGTTGATGGTCTTAGTGTTTAGAAGGGGAATCCCCTTCCATTAGGACTTGAGGTGGCAAGTCCTTTTCTGGGGTTACTTCCCTTCCCTTTAAATCTCTCAAACCAACCTTTGCTGGCCTTAAATTCACTCACATCACCACTAGTTGCTGGCATTTTTTTAATTAAATCATCATGCAACTTCCTAGCCTTTTCACATATGATCCCTTGAGAGATGCTATCTCCTGCTATCTGTTTTTCATTTATCCACACCAATAACAGTCTCTCAGCATCTACGAGTACTTGCGATCTCAGTTTCGAAAACATAGTTGCACCTTTGGCAAGAACAGCTTCCTTGATTGCCGTTTTCTTGGCCACAATAGTAGCGATGGTTGATTGGGTTTTTGTGTACAACCTGGCCAGCTCGGAGACACGCACTCCACTTTCATACTTAGCAATGATCTCTTTCTTCATATCCATAGTAATTCTCACCCTTTTTGCTGTAGGGTTGGCACTAGAAGCTTTCTTGGGGCCCATGGTGACTTATTTTGCAGGTGCAATCACTAAAAAGGCTGTGATAATATGAAATGTTCCGATTGTATGCTTGGAAGTGACCGCGATGGCTGGCTGGCTTGTAAACACTGGCCAGAAGTGGACGCGTCTCAGATGGAATGAATAGTGTTGGTCGAGTTTTTTAGCGCTAGTCGAGTCAAAAATTTTGCGTTAAAATGTATCGCTAGTCGGATTTATCGTTAATCAATGCCATCGTTGGTCGAGGGTCCACTGTATACATTTGGGGTGCTACACGAGAGAACGTATATATACGTTTGGACCGTTTAAGGGTTAAGTACCTTGGAAAACAACTTGTTGGTGCCCAGGGACTTATTTTGCTTCAGTTTGTCTATCTGTTTGATAACCATGTCCCTCGTGACGGTAAAGTTAGTTGATTTGAATTCATCAGGAACTGAATAATTGTTAATTTCTGGAATCTCATTTATGTCTTCCTGTGTAAAAACTGACAAAAAATAGTTATTAAATAACGAACACATATCCAGTTCATTTTCCTTCAGCCGTCCATTCCCAATTTTCAGAGGTCCTATTTTTTCCTTCACTTTCGTTCTATACACTTGAAATAATCCCTTTATATTAGTCTTTGATTCATTAGCAAGTCTAATTTCATAGTCACGTTTAGCTGTTCTAATCCCCTTTTTTTACTTCTCTTTAAAGCTGAACATATTGATCAGTAAAGTTAACCTCTCCTCTTTTGATGCGCCTAAAAATTCCCCTTTTCTTCCCTAATAGATGCTTTAGCCTCCTGTTAACCCATTTATGATCATTATTATTAGACATAATTTGTCTCTGCGGAATGTATACAGTGGACCCTCAGCTAACGATGGCATCACCTAACGTTAAATCCAGCATACGATACATTTTAATGCAAAAATTTTGCCTTGGCTAATGCTAAAAAACTCACCCTACGTGATTCGTTCAAGACGCGTCCACGTGTGGCCTGAGCGCGCCTCAGCTGTCCCGTGGGTGCCAGTGTTTACAATCCAGCCAGTGCTGTCGCATCCACACATACAATCGGAACATTTCATATTATCACAGCGTTTTTAGTGATTGTACCTGCAAAATAAGTCACCATGGGCCCCAAGAAAGCTTCTAGTGCCAACCCTGCAGGAAAAAGGGTGAGAATTACTATGGATATGAAAAAAGAGATAATTGCTAAGTACGAAAGTGGAGTGCGTGTCTCGGAGCTGGCCAGGTTGTATACCAACCCCAATCAATCATCGCTACTATTGTGGCCAAGAAAATGACAATCAAGGAAGCTGTTCTTGCAAAAGGTGCAACTTTGTTTTCGAATAAGAGATCGCAAGTGATAGAAGATGTTGAGAGACTGTTATTGGTGGATAGCAGGAGATAGCATCTCTCAAGCGATCATTTGTGAAAAGGCTAGGAAGTTGCAAGACAATTTAATTAGAAAAATGCCTGCAACTAGTGGTGATGTGAGTGAATTTAAGGCCAGCAAAGGTTGGTTTGAGAGATTTAAGAATTGTAGTGGCATACATAGTGTGATAAGGCATGGTGAGGTTGCCAGTTCGGACCGAAAAGCAGCTGAAAAATATGTGAAGGAATTCAAGGAGTACATAAACAGTGCAGGACCGAAACCTGAACAAGTGTTTAATTGTGACGAAACAGGCTTGTTTTGGAAGAAAATTCCAAACAGGACCTACATTACTCAGGAGGAAAAGGCACTCCCAGGACATAAGCCTATGAAAGACAGGCTTACTCTCTTGATGTGTGCTAATGCTAGTGGTGATTGCAAATGAAGCCTTTATTGGTGTATCACTCTGAAACTCCCAGAGTGTTCAGGTGCAACAATGTCCTCAAGGCTAATTTGTGTGTGATGTGGAGGGCAAACAGTAAGGCATGGGTCACTAGAGACCTTTTCTATGACTGGTTACACCGTGCATTTGCCCCCACTGTGAAAAATTACCTCCTGGAAAATAAATTGGACCTTAAGTGCCTCCTGGTATTAGACAATGCTGCTGGTCATCCTTTAGACTTGGCAGAGCGAATTTCTGGGAACATGAGCTTCATTAAGGTCAAGTTTTTGCCTCCTAATACCACTCCTCTCCTGCAGCCCATGGACCAGCAGGTCATTTCAAACTTCAAATAACTCTACACAAAAGCTGTTTCAAAAGTGCTTTGTAGTGACCACAGACACTCGATTAACTCTAAGAGAGTTTGGGAAAGATCACTTTAGTATCCTCAGTTTTGTAAACCTTATAGGTAAGGCTTGGGAGGGAGTGACTAAGAGGACCTTAAACTCTGCTTGGAAGAAACTGTGGCCAGAATGTGTAGACAAAAGGGATTTTGAAAGATTTAAGGCTAACCCTGAGAAGCGTATGTCAGTTGTGGAATCCATTGTGGCATTGGGGAAGTCCCTGGGGTTGGAGGTTAGTGGGAAGGATGTGGAAGAGTTGGTGGAGGAGGACAATGAAGAACTAACCACTGATGAGCTGCAAGATCATCTTCAACAGCAAGAGGACAGACCTGAGGAAACTGCTTCGGAGGAGGGGAGAGAGAAATTGAAGAAGTTGCCTATTTCGAAGATTAAGGAAATGTGTGCAAAGTGGCTTGAAGTGCAAACCTTTATGGATGAAAATCACCCTCGCACAGCTATTGCAAGCCGTGCTGGTGACTATTACAATGACAATGTTGTGAACCACTTTAGACAAATCATAAAGGAACGGGAGGTACAGGCCTCTATGGACAGATATGTTGTGCGACAGAGGTCCAGTGACTCTCAAGTTGGTCCTAGTGGCATTAAAAGAAGAAGGGAAGTAACACCGGAAAAGGACTTGATACCTCAAGTCCTAATGGAAGGGGATTCCCCTTCTAAACATTAACAACTTCCACACACTCCCCTCCTCCCATCCCATCAATCATCACCAGATCTTCAATAAAGGTAAGTGTCAGTTTGTGTGTATTAAAATTAATATTTCATGTGGTAAAAATTTTTTTTTGTTCATACTTTGGGGTGTCTTGCACGGATTAATTTGATTTCTATTATTTCTTATGGGGAAAATTAATTCAGCTAACGATAATTTCAGCATACAGTGAGCTTTCAGGAACGGATTAATATCGTTAGCTGAGAGTCCACTGTACTCTGTGCACTTTGTACATTAGTATTAAGAAAAAAAATTATAAACGCAGATCCCTTCGTAATCATAAGTATGATCATCGTCAATAAAATCATTAGCTAGATTACCCCAATCAAGATTAGACAGGCATTCCCTAAGTCCATTAAAATCGGCAGAACGAAAATCAGGGACTTTTACCGTATTATCATTATTCTCGTGTTTCCAGTTAATGCTAAAAGTGATGGATTTGTGATCACTTGCACCAAGCTCTTCAGCGATCTCCAGATTATTTACGAGTGTTTCCTTATTTGACAAGATTAGGTCGAGCAAATTACTACCTCTGGTATGCTCTGTTACACACTGCTTCAGAAAACAGTCCTGAATCACTTCCATGAAGTCATTGGACTCCAGATTACCAGTCAAAGAAGTCCAGTCAGTTTAACTAAAGTTAAAATCCCCTACTATCACTACATTACTATGTCTAGAAGCAGCAATTTATATTTTCTTGTACATATAATGCAACTCCTCCCCCTTTCCATTATATCTATCCACATGGAACAACTTAAACCCTTGAATGTTACACTCAGCAGTCATATCCCGACTCTTTAACCCTTTGACTGTTTCAGGCCCCTCTCTGAAACTGTCATTCTATGTCGCCAAATATTCAAAAAAAAAAAAAAATTATTTTTTCCTAAAATTTTGTCCCAAAAAAGTCTCCCTCTATCGTGATCCAAGCCTGGAGGTCAGTATGTTACACCTAGAATTAGTTTTTCTTGATCTTCTACAAACTCTACCCAAACAGATTCTGTTACTAACCCATCTATTTTTATACCTGTTTTTACGCAGCAATTTATATTTTCTTGTACATATAATGCAACTCCTCCCCCTTTCCATTATATCTATCCACATGGAACAACTTAAACCCTTGAATGTTACACTCAGCAGTCATATCCCGACTCTTTAAATCATACCATGTTTCAGTTATTGCAGTGACATCAAAGTTCCCAGAACACGCTATCAAACATAATTCATTAATCTTATTTCTTGCACTTCGATTGTTAGCATAAAATACAGTCATATGTTTTTTCTTCAGCACATTTTTCCTATTCACTTTTGCTTTTACATAATTTCTGTAATTATCATTACCCAGTGTTGTGCCATGACTGTTATTATTAAGTTTCATAATATCAAAGCCTAAGTCAATGTATCCATACTCATTATTTTTAATTTTAAACCCTTACCTCTAACTAATCCTAGTTTAAAGTCTTAACAACACCCTCAATTGAGCTAGGAAGAAATCCCACACCTGCCCTGGATGAGTGAACCCCATCCCTGGCATACATATCATTTCGGCCATAGAAGTGGTTCCAGTTGTCAATCATTGGTACTGCATTATCCTTACAGTGTTTGTTCAGCCAACAATTAATACCAATTTCCCCGGACAACCATTCGTTTCCAACACCCTTTCTTGGCAAAATGCCACATATAACAAGGCGCCCCCCCTTCTTCCTAATTATGTCTGTTGCTGTCCTCACTTCTACGCTTCCCTACATCATTGCCTCCAGCACTGAGGCAGATAATCGGATTGATTTCATTACCATTCATGATGTTGTCAAGCCAGCTAACAATATCCTCCATCCCAGCCCCAGGAAAGCAAACCCTTTGTCTCCTACTCTTATCCTTCAAGCAGAAGGCCCTATCCATATACCTAACCTGGCTATCTCCAGCAGCAACAATGTTTTTACCTTCCTTGGTGTCATTCATCATGACGTTCCCAGTAGTCGACTCACATTCATCGGGTAGCACGGAGAATGCGTTCGATGTTTCCACAACAGTTTCCACAGCAGTGTCTTTCTTCTTTATCATTTCTACCTCTCCATTCATCTTCTTGATCTTCAACTTTGTTCCATGCTGTCCGGGAACTGCCCAGGTTCCCTTCTTGACCTGAGGACTCGCAACAGGAGGACTACTATAAATCCTCTTGTTTTCCTCCATCAAGCACCATATCTCTATCTTTGCTACCCTTAATTCCTCCTTAAGCTACTGGTAAAGTTGCTCAATGGAGGGCATCTTGGTTCAGTCCACAGAGAGTACATTAGACATGTCCTCACTGAGCTAAGTACAGGTCGCCACTCCAACTAAGTACAGGACGTCACCACTGAGCTAAGTACAGGTGTTAAGCTATTTTTCTATATGATTAGCTCAGTTTTCATATGTTTTCAAATTTTTTTCTTTACTTCGTGTGCCATGCA
Source organism: Cherax quadricarinatus (assembly GCF_038502225.1). Taxonomy (NCBI): domain Eukaryota; kingdom Metazoa; phylum Arthropoda; class Malacostraca; order Decapoda; family Parastacidae; genus Cherax; species Cherax quadricarinatus. The sequence goes on along the minus strand of NC_091303.1, from coordinate 25,105,814 downwards.
CGTTAGCCGCCCCTAAGTTGCTATTTTGCACTACGGTTGTATTTTTTTGTCATTATGCATTGCATGCTGCAGGATTATTTTTATATAGTGCACACTTACCACACAGACCTATTCTCTCAAATGTAAGCCCAAATTTACCAGTCACAGCTTATCTGAGTGAGCTGAGCTCATGGCAACCGACAATGGCGTCAAAGCCACCTTATTTTTTTTGGACAATGTACAGTTTATGTGCTTTACACAACGTGAAGTATTTCTTTTATTCATTGGAATCATGGCTAGGGCTAAAAGTAAGCAGGTTATAAGAATAAATGGAGAAAAAGAAGTTGGAATGACTTGTGCAGCAAGTAGCACCACCAAACAGTAGCAGCAGGTTGGTGTTGCGATCCCGGAAATTTGAAATTATGCTAGCCGAAATTAGTGCCGGATTACTGATGGAACTGGATTACTGATTGCCGGATTAGTGATGGCCAACCTGTAATAACTCCTTGTGTGGTACTCGTAAAATTTTATCACACTACCTATATTCTTTATTTTGTTAGATTTTTTCCTCCCATTATCCATCTGTTATTAAATTTGCACAGTTTATCTAAGTAATCTTGTAAAGATTAAGAATTTTTAATAATTATTTTTAACAAGATATTTGCATCATCTGCAGACAGAATAATATGGTTTTCTGTTATGGTATGTCATTAATATAAATTATAAATATTATAGAGGCAAATACAGATCCTTCTGGTGCTCCACTAGTATCATTTCCTTAAGAGGACATTTTCCCTGTTATCACTTTGCATTTTCCTCTCAGTGTCTCTCATTCATTTTAACCCTTAAACTGCCCACACGTAGATATACATTCACGTGCGGAGGGCTCCAAATGTAGATCAACATTTTATTTTTCATTCCTTCAAATTTGGTGCGATAGGCCTGAGTCGCCTAGACATGAAAGAATGAGTCTATGCACTCAGTGTGCGCACTATGAAAAAAATCGGGGACCACTTAGTACCTTGTGAGAGCACCAGTTCAACTGAGCGCCAACTAGAGCAAATAGTGTGGCAAACACCAGTGATTCACTGATGTCATGTCATATTAACACTCACATTTTAAGAGGAAAGTAAAAATAGGTTAGGTAAATGCATGAGTGGGTGTGGGTGGGTGTGAGTTGGACCTGACTAGCTTGTGCTACTGCATTAGATCTCATGCTCCTTCTTTCAGTGGATGTGACCTGACTAGGTGGGTCATTAGTCTAAGCTGGGGGGTGACATGGACCTGCTTTGCATGGGCCAGTAGGCCTGCTGCAGTGTTCCTTCTTTCTTATGTTCTTATGTATCGGCTGGCTAGCTGGTTTGTTTTGGCTGTCTCTGTCGGTATCTGTCTATATCTCTGTCTATCTGTCTATATCTTTGTCTATATCACTGTCTATTTGTATCTGTGTCTATATCTCTGTGTCTCACATGTACTCATAAGTACAGTTATTATACATAATGTAAATTACCTAGGATAACCCAAAAATTCCAGGCCAAGGGCTATACAGTGTTTCTAAATTTTTTTTTTTTTTTTTTTCAACAAGTCGGCCGTCTCCCACCGAGGCAGGGTGACCCAAAAAGAAAGAAAATCCCCAAAAAGAAAATACTTTCATCATCATTCAGTGTTTCTAAATGTAAGACATAAATAAACATGAGGCAAATAATAGCAGTGTCACTTGCTCAGCAATCAGGGAGCGGCCCATACACCACAAACCAACAGGTTTACTAGCCGCTCCTTGAGACAGAGACAAGCAGATGGAAAGACAGACACACACAGGCAGACAGAAAGATAGATAAGCAGAACTGGACAGACAGATAAGCAGAGCTAGGCAGATAGATAGATGTACAGATAGACAGACAGACAGACAGACATACAGAGACATGTTTGTGTGCAAGAGTAAAAACATATAAAGACAAGGTTACCCCTCCAGCAGCTCACATTCATCAAATGTCACTTGTTATCTGACGATTGTCACAACACCATTATTCAAGGAGTTCATATTATACTCCAGGCACACACAGATGACAGAAAGACAGATAAGCTGAACTGGACAGACAGATAAGCAGAGCTAGGCAGACAGACAGATAGACAGGCAGATGTACAGATAAACAGACAGATGTACAGATAGACAGAAAAATGTAGAGATAGACAGACAGGCAGACAGATAGACTTACAGACATACAAAGACATGCTTGTGTGCAAGAGTAAAAACATATAAAGGCAAGGTTCCCTCCAGCAGGGTACATTCTGAGCCTTGTCAAAACACCATGCTTCAAGGAGTTTCATACTCCAGCATGTCTAAAACATTGCTATAAATACTTTGTATATATTTCTAGACAATAGTAAATGACCAAGGCAGGTGAAAATGTTCACCTGTCAGTGTGATTGTTACAATTTGAGTACTATTTCAGTACATAATATTAATGTCAGAACAAAGATTGGTTATGAAATCACAAGAACTATTATAAATTGTAATTATCAGAACATAAAAATTATATAAATTAAAATAAAAATGAGGAAAAAAGGTAAATCAGCAACACTTCTGCAAGCAGCAGGACTGGATGTTGCCGTCAGGTGATCATCCAAAGCCAACTTCGTGGTCTTATAGCTCAGTAAGTACTGGTCCTAAAATTTTTTTTTTTTTTGGTCTTATACCACACAGAAAATAGCCCTCTTTAATGTAAAAACAAAAAATGATTTTTATATTTTTCAAAATATTCGGAGCGCCACGCAGGTGAACATAGATCTACATTTCGACAGTTTAAGGGTTAAAAAATTGTCCTCTTGTTTTGAGATTTTCAAATCAGTCTCTCATGGGAAACTTTTATCAAAAGTTATCTTAACATCTAGTTAAATACAATCTGCCATTCATATTTTTTGAACAATTTCTTTGACTCTCAAAATAGTTTTAAGAGATTTGATGTACAGTGGAACCTCGGTTTTTGTTTGCCCTGGTTTTCGTCGAATTCGATTTTCGACAACTTTTTTCGTCAAAATTTTGTCCCAGTTTTTGTTCATCGCTTTGGTTTTTGCCAGTTTGCCGTATTGAATGTGTCCACCTGCCCGCGCCCACACATTCTGAGTCAGTCTGGTTTTGATTCTCGTCGAGTGAGCATTGCCCTGCATGTTCATCCAAAACACTTCATAATAATCCTTTTTTTTTTGTGCTTGTTTATTGAGTGCAACTGCTAAATAAGCCACCATGGGGCCCAAGGAAGTTCCGAGTGCCAACCCTTTGATAAAGAAGGCAAGAAACATGATAGAATTCAAGAAAGAACTCGTAACAAAGTATGGGGTTGGATATGAGTGGCCAGGATGTGGAAGAGTTAACAAAAAAAGGCACAATACTGTGACTGGAACAATACACAAATAACCCACACATAGAAGAGAGGAGCTTACAACAACATTTCAGCCTGACTTGGACCATATACAAAGTCACAGTGTGACTTCGTAAATGGTCCAAGTTGGACCGAAATGCCATCCTAAGCTCCTCTCTTCTATGTGCGGGTTATTTGTGTATGTGGAAGAGTTGGTGGACGACCACAGGGAAGAGCTAACCACTGAAGAGTTGCAACACCTTCAGCTGGAACAGCAATAGATTGCAGCTGAGGAAATTGCTTCAGAGGAGGAGGAGGAGGAAAAGAGAGGAGAGAATGTGCTTTTGACATGTGTGCAAAGTAAAGTGAGTTGCAAAGTTTTATAGAGAAATATCACCCTAACAAAGCTGTTGCAGTCTGTGTCTGCATCATGTTCAATGGCAATGCCTTGTCCCATTTTAGGCAAATCTTAGAGATACCAGAAACAGACCTCTCTGGACAGATTTTTTGCGCAACAGGGATCCAGTGCTAGTAAAAGACAAAGAAGGGAAGTAACCCAGGATAGGGACTGGACACCTGAAGTCCCTGTAGACAAGGAATTCCCTTCCGACCAGTACCCTCTCCTCCTCCCTATCCCCTCCTCGCATCTTCCATATGCCAACAAGGGTCTTCAATAAAGGTAAAAGTGATATTAAATGTTCGTTTATCCATTTCATTAGTCCTTTATATTCATTTCTCATTTTTTCTGTATGTAAAACTATAGCTATTCTCTATAAAATGTATTTTTTGTTAATACTTTTGAGTGTCTGGAACAAATTAATTGGATTTACAATATTTCTTATGGGAAATATTGCTTCAGTTTTCGTTGAATTCGGTTTTCATCAGATTTTCTGGAACTAATTAATGACGAAAACCGAGGTTCCACCGTACAGGAATTTTCAGACTTAATAAAGAATTGTTTACTAGTTAACAGGCTGTTCCTCTCCAAGTGTGTTATTTGCTTTTCTCTAATGGCTTTTTTTAGTCTTTTTACAACAAAACTGTTACCTTTTTCAAATATTGTTATAGTGTATGTTATCTTCCATTTGCTTTTTTAAAACCCATGGGGCTATCTCATCTGGCCCAATTGCTTTTTTATCAGTATCCTGTAAAAGCTTCGGTAGATTGTCACATGCAGCATTCTCCATCTGACTTCATCCTATAAATACTCACGAACCTTCCACCCAGGTACAGTGGAACCTTGACTTACAAGTGTCCCAACTTACGAGTTTTTTGAGATACGAGCCATCCCTGGGTCGATTTTTTGCTGAGTTACCAGCCAGCTCCCCCCTCCCTCTTCCCCCTCAACCCAAAACCTGGACACCTCTCTTGTTTATCTATGATTTCATACTTTAATTCCATGGAAATCATTCTCTTTTTCTTCTCAGCAATAATAATAATGATAATAATATAATATGTAATATATTATTACACTCAAGTCACTCAATGAATCAGTCAAGTCATTCAGTCAGTCGGGTTACTCAGTAAGTCAGTCAAGTCATTCAGTCAGTCAAGTCACTCAGTAAGTCAGTCAAGTCATTCAGTCAGTCAAGTCACTCATGTCACTCAGTATGTCAGTCAAGTCACTCAGTCAGTCTTTCAGTCAGTCACACAAACTCATGTTAACCTCTTTTTCTGTGTACAAAGTAACACTTCAGTTACAGCTACAGGTTATCTCTTGTTTAATATCTTTGTTAATTCTAAGACTTAAGTGCTTATACCTCTTAGTGCCACTTTCAGTAACAATAGTATGGCTACTGGGTGTCATGATTGCTTGGCAGATAATTGACAAACACAGCTGCCTTGTAGCAGAGAAAGACTGAACACTTATGAATTAGGAATGTTGGGATGGTGGGGGGTGGTGTCGGGTAGTGGTAGGGGAGGGTGGGGTGATGCCTGGGAGTGGTAGGGGAGGGCTCCCCAACTGCTACACAACAAGGTGGCCTCTTGAGCAGAAGAGAATTTTTTTTCCTTCCCACAAACTGAACCATGTTAAATTAATTATATGACGTATTACATAAAATTGTGCAGCAGTTCTTCAGTGGCGGTCTACTGTATTATTATAATAACGATAGAGCTTCACTTTCCTAAATTAATAATAATAATAATTATAATAATAATAATAATAATAATCTTTCTTTCAACACACCGGCCGTATCCCACCGAGGCGGGGTGGCTCAAAAGGAAAAACGAAAGTTTCTCCTTTTACATTTAGTAATATATACAGGAGAAGAGGTTACTAGCTCCTTGCTCCCGGCATTTTAGTCGCCTCTTACAACACGCATGGCTTACGGAGGAAGAATTCTGTTCCACTTCCCCATGGAGGTAAGAGGAAATAAACAAGAACAAGAACTAGAAAGAAAATAGAAGAAAACCCAAAGTGGTGTGTATATATATGCTTGTACATGTATGTGTAGTGTGACCTAAGTGTAAGTAGAAGTAGCAAGACATACCTGAAATCTTGCATGTGTATGAGACAGATAAAAAAAGACACCAGCAATCTTACCATCGTGTAAAACAATTACAGGCTTCAGTTTTACAATCACTTGGCAGGACGGTAGTACCTCCCTGGGCGGTTGCTGTCTACCAACCTACTACCTAGAAATAATAATATTATTATTATTATTATTATTATTATTATTATTATTATAACAATAGAGCTTCAGTTCCCTAAATTAATAATAATAATTATAATAATGATAGAGTTTCAGTTCCCTAAATTAATAATAATAATAATGCATAATACATATGTAATAATAATTCAGATTGCTTGTGCTAGCTGGCACAGCTGGTAAGCAGTAAACATGTTTACATCCCTGTGGGGGGCAGTCCTCTCATGCTTGTTTGCATTTTTTACAGTCATTTGGCCAAATTTCTTTTTCTAACTGTGGGTCCTAGTGATCTACTGCAGTTAGCCTTAAAAATACTCCATTTTCTCTTACAGCAAGAATATGGGAAAATACTATAGTCAGATTGGTACAGAAATGGCTGACGCTTCTGCCGCTTCATCTGCCTCCACATTATGGCCTATTTTATTCATTCTAGAGTATATATCGTGTTTCTGTGCTACTTATGTTGTTTATTATGACATATTAGATGAATTGTGATAGATAAATAAGCCATATAGTTGATAATAGCACCATATTCAAGTATTTTTTTCTAGTCTCTCCAGAGTGCAGGAACGAATTAATGGCTTTTCAATTAATTTAAATGAGGAAAATTAATTTTATATACGAGTAAATTGAGTTACAAGCTAGCTCCTGGAACGGATCAAACTTGTAAGTCAAGGTTCCACTGTATATCTGTTTGTGACTTGATAAAGCCCACTGTGTGGGCGAAACGTTGTCAATAAAGGATCACATGTGTGTTTATATTTCCACTTTTTATAGTTATCTTGAAATACTCTAATTCACCGACATTTTTGGGTTTTGAATCTGCTTCATGTAAAAATATATTTTTTTTTCAACATCCTGAAACTTCCTATTTAGTACATCACACATTACCTCCTCCACTTAGTGATTTTACTTTTATCTTTCATTCTTTGTATTTTTTTTTTTAACAAACCAGCCATATCCTGCCAAGGCAGGGTGATCCCAAAATTTAGTAATTCTTTGTATTTTGTCTTCATTATTTAGTTCACATTTTACAAATCTGAATAAAAGATTTGGTTCCATCTTGCTGTTTTCTGCTAGGGTATTTCCTTTTCAAGGTTTCTTTTTCCTTCCTTACATTTAGTGTATTCATTTTTGACTTATGTTTCTGATGAGTCTCTGGATTGGCTTGCTTCCTATATGGTTCCAAATTCTTTTTATTTATTATTCACAACTCTCCAGAACCTTCCATTACTTTATTCTTTAACATTTTTTCTTTTACCCATTTTGGGAATAAACTTTTTAAATCTTATTTCATAAAAGTTAAATAACTCTTTCTCTTAATCTTTTATACTATTTAACTTCTCAAAAACACTGCCTTAAAGCATTATTTTTTTATTATAATTTATTTATTCCTGTGTGTGTGTTTCGTTTTCCTCTACTAAGTTATATTTATCTTCATTAGTACATGATCACCATTTCCTAAGTGTTTAATAGTTTGTGTTGAAAATTCCTTCCTTTGTTCCAGTGACTACCAGGTGAAGAATTGACTATATTCTTTCACTTGTCACTTCATTTATATTTTGTTATATCAAAAACCTGTCATTACATTAAAAGATTGATTTACCATTTATTTGGAGTTCTGGATTATACCTGGAAAGGGTTTCGGGGGTTAACACCGTCGCGGCACAGTCTGAGACCAGGCCTCATAGTGGATCAAGGTCAGATCAACCAGGCTGTTACTGCTGGCCACACACAAACTGACATACGAACCACAGCCTGGCTAATCACATACTGACTTTAGGTGCCTGTCCAGTGCCTTCTTGAAGACAGCCAGGGGTCTATTAGTGATCTCCCTTATGTATGCTGAGAGGCAGTTGAAGAGTATTGGGCCCCTGACACTTGTTGTGTTGTCTCTTATTTTACATGTGGTGCCCCTACTTTTCACTGGGGGAATGTTACATCTCCTGCTGAGTCTTTTGCTTTCATAAGGAGTGATTTTCGTGTGCATGTTTGGTACTAATCCCTCTAGGATTTTCCAGGTGTATATTATCATATATCTTTCTTGCCTGCATTCCAGGGAATACAAATCAAGGGACTTCAACCATTCCCAGTATTTTAGGTGCTTGATGGTACTTAGGTGTGCTGTGAAAGTTCTCTGTACACTTTCCAGGTCAGCAATTTCCCCTGTCTTGAGGGCAGTTAGTGTACAGCAGTATTCCAGCTAGAGAGAACAAGTGATTTGAAGAGAATCATCGTGGGTTTGGCGTCTCTAGTTTTGAAGGTTCTCATTAACCATCCTATGATTTTTCTAGCAGATGACGTAGATACATTGTTGCAGTCTTTGAAGGCAAGATCCTCTGACATCATCACTCCCAGGTCCTTCACATTAGTTTTTCACTCTATTGTGTGGTTAGAATTTGTTGTATACCCTGATAGTCTAAATTTCTTCAGGTTTTCCATATCTGAGTAGTTGAAATTTCTCTTCATTGAACTTCATATTGTTTTCAGCAGCCCATTTGAAGATTTGGTTGATGTCCACTTGGAGTCTTGCAGTGTCTTCAATGGAGGACACTGCTAGGACAGAGATGTAAGCTATGGCTTACATCTCTGTCTATGTCAGATGTAAGGTTGGGGAGTAGGATGGGAGCAAGTACTGTGCCTTGTGGAACAGAACTTTTCATTGTAGCTGCCTCAGACTTTACTCTGTTTACTATTACTCTTCATGTTCTATTTATTAGGAAGTTATGTATCCATCTATCAGCTTTTCCTGTTATTCCTTTATCATGCATTTTGTGCATTGTTACACCATGGTTGCACAGTGTAATAGCCCTGCTCCACTTGGGAAGTGGGGCTATGTCTTTTGTTTTTAGTGAGTGTGTGGGATAACCCCATGTCCATGCTTCCTCTCCATAGAATGCTGAAGGCATGTGACGGGCTTCTTGCAGTTCTTGATGAACACGGAGTTCCATGAGTCCAGGCCTGGGGTGGCATGCATGGGCATATCATTAACCCTTAAACTGTCCACACGTAGATCTACGTGCACATGTGTAGCGCTCTGAACATAGATCAACATTTTATTTTTCATTCCTTCAAATATGGCGCAATAGGCCTGAGTCGCCTAGACATGAGAGAATGGGTCTGCACACACTGTGTGCAGTATGAAAAAAATCTGGGACCACTTAGTACCTTGTGGGAGCACAATTTCAATTGATCGCCAACTAGAACAGATAACCTGGCAAATACCAGGGATTTACTGATGTCATGTCATATTAACACTCCCCTTTTAAGAGGAAAGTAAAAATAGGTTAGATAAATACATGAGTGGGTGTGAGTTGGACCTGACTAGCTTGTGCTACTAGGTCTGATGCCGTGCTCCTTCCTTCAGTGGATGTGACCTGACTAGGTGGGTCATTGGTCTAAACTGGGGGGGTGACATGGACCTGCCTTGCATGGGCCAGTAGGCTTGCTGCAGTGTTCCTTCTTTCTTATGTTCTTATGTAATCGGCAGGCTGGTTGGCTGGCTGGCTTTGGCTGTCTCTGTCTGTCTATATCTCTGTCTATCTGTCTGTATCTCTGTCTATATCTCTGTCTATCTCTGTCTATCTTTCACATGTACACATAAGTACAGGTATTATACATAGTGTAAATTACCTAGGATAACCCAAAAATTCCAGGCAAAGTGTTATACAGTGCTTGTAGATATAATAAGCATGACTGGCAAGTAATACACATTTTCACCTGCTCAGCAATCAAGGACTGGCTCATAAACCAAAAACCAACAGGTTTACCAGCTGCTCCCTGAGACAGAGACAAGCAGACACAGGCAGACAGAAAGACAGATAAGCAGAGCTAGACAGACAGACAGACAGACAGACAGACAGGCATACAGACAGACATGTTTGTATGCAACAGTGAAAACAAATAAAGCCAGGGTTCCCTGCAACAGCCCACATTCATCAAATGTCACTGGCTGTCACCAGTTATCTGACACTTGTCATAACACCATTCTTCTAGAAGTTTCATACTCCAGCATGTCTAAAACATTGCTGGGACCTATAAATACTTTGTCTATATTTCTAGACAATAGTAAATGACCAAGGCAGGTGAAAATGTTCACCTGTCGGTGTGATTGTGACTATTTGAGTACTATTTCAGTACCTAATATTAGTGTCAGAACAAAGATTGGCTATGAAATCACAAGAACTATTATAAATTGTAATTATCAGAACATAAAAATTATATAAATTAAAATAAAAACGAGAAAAAAAGGTATATTGGCAATACTTCTGCAAGCGGCAGGACTCGATGTTGCTTATCAGGTGAGCATCCAGCACCAACTTCATGGGCTTATATCTTAGTAAGTACTGGCCCTAATTTTTATTCCCATAACATTTATAAAAATGAGCTCTTCATTTAAAAAAAAAAAAAAAAAATTCAAAATACTATTCGGAGCGCTATGCAGATGAACATAGATCTACGTTTGAACAGTTTAAGGGTTAATTGCCTTTTTGAAGTCTTGTGTTGTTAGGATAATATCAGAGAATTTTTAAATGATCAAATTTTTGGTCTCGGTCATAAAAAATTCATTTAAGATTGTCACCCTTAGTCTGGTTAACTGCTCGCTGAACACCGAGTCATGTTGGGACTTTAGTATCTCACTCATTTTATTGTTGTCATCTGTGTAGGTCCCATCTCATCTAAGCAGGGGTCCAGTACTAGATGTTGTTTTCCCCTCTGATTTGGCATAAGAAAAGAAGTATTTTGGGTTTCTTTCAATTTCATTGATGGTTTTAAGTTCTTCCTGATTTTCTTGTCTCCTGTAAGATTCCTTAAGCTTAAGTTTGATATTTGCTTTTTCTCCGACCAGTCCCTCTCTTCTTATTTTAGATATATTGGTCCTTTTCCAGTCTCATAGGTTGCCCACTTTATTTCTTTATAGTTGAAATCAAATAATTTTATAACTTTATCATTTTAGTCACTATTCAGCATTACTTCTCTTATTATACTATGTAATACTCAGATATCTTGTTGAATTCTTCTCTCTTGCAAGTTTTTAGAAAATGTGTTGTATGCATTGACTACCATAATTTTCTCATTATTTTGGGTTCCTACCACTTAAATTTTTGTTTTTAGATTTTAATATAAGCCTGTATCATATTGCCAATTCTCTCTCTTCTTACTCACTTCGTCTCTTCTCTGTATTGAGTAATTTCCACCAAATAAAGCCTCATTTAAAATATGATTTTCAGTTTGTTTCAGTTAGACTCTGTGTTCGTATTGTACAGGCATATAGTATTTGTGTGCAGTATCATGTGCTCGTTTCCTTAAGAAACCATTTAACTGTATGGTATAGACTCGTAGGATTGAGACTGTTTGATAAGAGAGAGGGACAGGCACAAGGAAATTAGGTGGAAACTGAAATCTCAGATGAACCAGAGAGATGTTAGGAAATACTTCAACTTAATGGTTGGGGAAAAAGGAGAATGACTTGAAACAGTTTCAGGCATCAGTGATAGGACCCAGGAGACTGGGCAACAGCAATGCTGTATCAGGAGCTGAGACTTCACCCTAGTGAGCATAACTTGGTGAGTATATATTCACATTCACTAACTCACTTTTCTGTTTATAATTTTTCTTCTTTCTTTCAACACACTGGCCGTATCCCACCAAGGCAGGGTGGCCCAAAAAGAAAAACGAAAGTTTCTCTTTTTAAATTTAGTAATTTACACAGGAGAAGGGGTTACTAGCCCCTTGCTCCCCTGTTTATAATTATTCTAATTAATTGTACCTTGTCTTGTTTTTTTCCAGGTCGTGAAAATTTATTAGCATCACAGAACGAAGGTGTAGAGGGTCTGGCTCTGGACTGGGCTTCTGGAAATCTTTATTACATTGATAGTAGGAAAGGAACTCTGAATGTACTGTCCACAAAGAAGCCAGAATATAGAAGAGTCTTGCTTACAGACCTCAAGCGTCCCAGAGCCATTGTTGTGCATCCCAACAAAGGGTCAGTTTCTATAATATTAGGTACTTTTTCTGTAAATTTTCTTAATGACACCCTGTACAATTTAAATTCTTTGTGTTTATGAATTTCATAGAATCTTTCAAATTATACAAAACATTTTATACTAAATTATTTTTTTTTCATCAAACTGGCCATATCCCACCACGGCAGGTTGACCTAAAAAGAAAAACAAAAGTTGTTCTTTGTAGGTCACTCTTTTTAAGAAAAATTAAAGTTTTTGTTTTTAGGTCACCCTTAAAAAGAAAAACGAAAGTTTTTCTTTCTAAATTTACTAATGTATACAGGAGAAGGGTTTACTACCCCTTTGCTCCCGGCATTTTAGTCCCCTCTTATGACACGCATAGCTTACTTAGGAAGAATTCTGTTCCACTTCCCCCACAGAGATAAATAGAAGTAAACAAGAACAAGAACTAGTAGTAAGCTACTAAATGCTGTTTTATGAAGATAGTGAGGCTCAGGTTAACCCCTTCAGGGTCCAAGGCCAAAATCTGAAGTAGTGCTCCAGTGTCCAAGAAATTTTGAAAAAAAAAAAATTATTTTTTCTTATAGAATTAAAGAATATATTTTTGTGAAGGTAATAAGACAAAAATTTTTTTTCTGATCAGTACTTACCGAGATACAGTGGCGGGAAGTTGACCCAAAATGACCAGGTGGCGGCAACATCAGTGACTTCCGCAAAATCCCATTTTTTTATTTTACGCTTTTTATACTTTTTTCTTTTCTGCACTAATTTGTTTATCATTATTTTGCTTACAAAACTTGTTTACAAGTTTATTGTAAACAAACTTATGAAAATATTAGTGTGGTTATTGTGTTGAATACAACGGTACCATTATTTTTTTTTATTATCACACCGGCCGATTCCCACCAAGGCAGGGTGGCCCGAAAAAGAAAAACTTTCACCATCATTCACTCCATCACTGTCTTGCCAGAAGGGTGCTTTACACTACAGTTTTTAAACTGCAACATTAACACCCCTCCTTCAGAGTGCAGGCACTGTACTTCCCATCTCCAGGACTCAAGTCCGGCCTGCCGGTTTCCCTGAATCCCTTCATAAATGTTACTTTGCTCACACTCCAACAGCACGTCAAGTATTAAAAACCATTTGTCTCCATTCACTCCTATCAAACACGCTCACGCATGCCTGCTGGAAGTCCAAGCCCCTCGCACACAAAACCTCCTTTACCCCCTCCCTCCAACCCTTCCTAGGCCGACCCCTACCCCGCCTTCCTTCCACTACAGACTGATACACTCTTGAAGTCATTCTGTTTCGCTCCATTCTCTCTACATGTCCGAACCACCTCAACAACCCTTCCTCAGCCCTCTGGACAACAGTTTTGGTAATCCCGCACCTCCTCCTAACTTCCAAACTACGAATTCTCTGCATTATATTCACACCACACATTGCCCTCAGACATGACATCTCCACTGCCTCCAGCCTTCTCCTCGCTGCAACATTCATCACCCACGCTTCACACCCATATAAGAGCGTTGGTAAAACTATACTCTCATACATTCCCCTCTTTGCCTCCAAGGACAAAGTTCTTTGTCTCCACAGACTCCTAAGTGCACCACTCACTCTTTTTCCCTCATCAATTCTATGATTCACCTCATCTTTCATAGACCCATCTGCTGACACGTCCACTCCCAAATATCTGAATACGTTCACCTCCTCCATACTCTCTCCCTCCAATCTGATATTCAATCTTTCATCACCTAATCTTTTTGTTATCCTCATAACCTTACTCTTTCCTGTATTCACCTTTAATTTTCTTCTTTTGCACACCCTACCAAATTCATCCACCAATCTCTGCAACTTCTCTTCAGAATCTCCCAAGAGCACAGTGTCATCAGCAAAGAGCAGCTGTGACAACTCCCACTTTGTGTGTGATTCTTTATCTTTTAACTCCACGCCTCTTGCCACGACCCTCGCATTTACTTCTCTTACAACCCCATCTATAAATATATTAAACAACCACGGTGACATCACACATCCTTGTCTAAGGCCTACTTTTACTGGGAAAAAATTTCCCTCTTTCCTACATACTCTAACTTGAGCCTCACTATCCTCGTAAAAACTCTTCACTGCTTTCAGTAACCTACCTCCTACACCATACACTTGCAACATCTGCCACATTGCCCCCCTATCCACCCTGTCATACGCCTTTTCCAAATCCATAAATGCCACAAAGACCTCTTTAGCCTTATCTAAATACTGTTCACTTATATGTTTCACTGTAAACACCTGGTCCACACACCCCCTACCTTTCCTAAAGCCTCCTTGTTCATCTGCTATCCTATTCTCCGTCTTACTCTTAATTCTTTCAATTATAACTCTACCATACACTTTACCAGGTACACTCAACAGACTTATCCCCCTATAATTTTTGCACTCTCTTTTATCCCCTTTGCCTTTATACAAAGGAACTATGCATGCTCTCTGCCAATCCCTAGGTACCTTACCTTCTTCCATACATTTATTAAATAATTGCACCAACCACTCCAAAACTATATCCCCACCTGCTTTTAACATTTCTATCTTTATCCCATCAATCCCGGCTGCCTTACCCCCTTTCATTTTACCTACTGCCTCACGAACTTCCCCCACACTCACAACTGGCTCTTCCTCACTCCTACAAGATGTTATTCCTCCTTGCCCTATACACGAAATCACAGCTTCCCTATCTTCATCAACATTTAACAATTCCTCAAAATATTCCTTCCATCTTCCCAATACCTCTAACTCTCCATTTAATAACTCTCCTCTCCTATTTTTAACTGACAAATCCATTTGTTCTCTAGGCTTTCTTAACTTGTTAATCTCACTCCAAAACTTTTTCTTATTTTCAACAAAATTTGTTGATAACATCTCACCCACTCTCTCATTTGCTCTCTTTTTACATTGCTTCACCACTCTCTTAACTTCTCTCTTTTTCTCCATATACTCTTCCCTCCTTGCATCACTTCTACTTTGTAAAAACTTCTCATATGCTAACTTTTTCTCCCTTACTACTCTCTTTACATCATCATTCCACCAATCGCTCCTCTTCCCTCCTGCACCCACTTTCCTGTAACCACAAACTTCTGCTGAACACTCTAACACTACATTTTTAAACCTACCCCATACCTCTTCGACCCCATTGCCTATGCTCTCATTAGCCCATCTATCCTCCAATAGCTGTTTATATCTTACCCTAACTGCCTCCTCTTTTAGTTTATAAACCTTCACCTCTCTCTTCCCTGATGCTTCTATTCTCCTTGTATCCCATCTACCTTTTACTCTCAGTGTAGCTACCATTGTACCATATGGTACAATGGTGCCATAGGGTGCAATGGTACCATATGGTATAATGACACCATATGATACAACGGTACCATATGGTACAATGGCACATGATACAATGGTACCATATGATACAATGGTACCATTTGGTACAATGGTACCATATGATACAATGGTACCATATGGTACCATATGGCATAATGGTACCATATGATACAAGGGTACCATATGGTAAATTGTACCATACAGTACAATGATACCATATTGCAATTGTACCATATGGTACAATGCAATATGATGTAATGGTACCATATGGTACATTGTGACATACAGTACAATGATACCATATTGCAATTTTACCATATGGTACAATGGCACCATATGATACAATGGTACCATATGGCACAATATGGTACAATGGCACATGATACAATAGTACCATATGATACAATGGTACCATATGATACAATGGTGCCATATGGTACAATGGCATCATTTGGTACAATGGTACTATATGATGCAATGGTACCTTATGGTACCATATGGTGTAAAGGTACCATATGGTACCATATGATGCAATGGTACCTTATGGCACATTGTACCATACAGTACAATGATACCATATGGTTCATTGTACCATATGGTGCTATATGGTACTGTTGTATTCAACACAATAAACACACTAATATTTTCATTATTATTTTGTTTACAATAGTTGTTTACAACAAAAATATGCAAAAATGTAATATATTAGTAATGTTCTATTATACATTTACAAGTGTACAGGAACTTGACGCATTCCTTGAGGTGGATGACAAAGCACTTTGTCTCAGAAACTGGAGAGTCAGTAGCTAGCTTGAGTCGCCACTCACTCAGTCTTGGCTAGTGTCTCATTCCACCAACACCTATTGACCATATGGTACACGGTATCATATGTTACAGGGTACCATATGGTACATTGTACTATATGGTATAGGGTACCATGCAGTACAGGATAACATATGATGCAGGGTACCATATGGTGCAGGGTACCATATGGCACAGGGTACCATATGGCACAGGGTACCATATGGCACAGGGTACCATATGGTACAGAGTACCATACAGTACAGGACACCATATGGTACAGATACAGGGATAACTATGGAAATAAGTCACCCTGACTTTCTTGGGTTATCCAAGGATTTTATACATATGCTGCTATGTATGATAATCTATGTAATTGCATTTCTGTACACCTGAATAAACTTACTCAAGTGCATGTGGCATCATAAGTAAGTTTATTTAGTTATTCACAAATAAAGTTACATAGAATATCATACTTAGCAGCATATGTTTGGAGAACCTAGGATAACCCAAAAAAGTCAGACAGGCTTATTTCCATTAGGGTCCCTGTACCCTGTACCATATGGTATAATGTACAATATGGTACAATGTACTATATGGTACATTGTACCATATGGTACCACTCTACCATATGATACCATTGTACCATATGATACCATTGTTTGACATGGCACCATTGTACCATATGGTACCATTGTACCATATGGTACCATTGTACCACATGGCACATTGGTACCATATGGTTCAAAACCATAGAATTCGTCTTCATCTCCACTTCCATCAGTCTTAGAACTGTAAGTTGTGAAGAGGAGAGTCAGAATTCGCCCGGAGAGTGAGTGGGGAGTGAGAGCTTCCTTGCCGCCAGGCACAATGAACAAAGCTACTTTTCTGGCGTTCCCACAATGCCATGCGGGCGTCCAGATTTTTTCTATGGTGTGCACACTGACCACCCAGACCCATTCTCTCAGATGTAGGCCTACCAGCCTTCTCGAGCTAAATTTGACCCCGCTAGAATTTTGGCATAGATCTACGGTTTGGACCCTGAACGTAAAGCCGTAGATCTACGGGACGGACCCTGAAAGGGTTAAGGTGTGTAGGAGAGAGGGAGATTACTCCCTGGTAAAAGTAGGTCTTAGACAGGGATGTGTAATGTCACCATGGTTGTTTAATCCTTTTAGGGTCCAGAGGCCAAATTTCAAAGTGCGCACCAGCGTCCAAGAATTTTCAAAAAATAATTTTGTTATTTTTTCTTAGAGAATGGTAGAGAATCTTTTTCTGAAGGTAATAAAACAAAAAGTACAAAGTTTGATGGAAAATTGACAAAATTATGCTCTTGCGAATTTTGATGCGTCAGTGATATTTACACATCGGCAATATTGCTGACTTTGACTCCCATTTTAGGCCAATTACCGTATTCCAGTCGACCAAATTCTTAGCTATTTCACTAGTATTACTTCTATTCTATCGACTGAGCACAAGAAATTGCCAATTCAACTGTTTCAACTACAAAATAAAGTGATAGGAAATTTGTAATTTGGCCAATTTAGTGCAAAAATTCAAATATTCCAATTTCAAATAGGGTCCAGAATAAACAATGCAGGCATTCCTGGCACTAAACTAACATTTCCTACGTTCATTATTTACATTTTCAGGCTTTACAAATGGATTCCATTTTGATGTTTAATTCACATAATGAATTTTTATTCAAACCAAAAAATAGAAGATTTGCTGTCATGCAATATTGTAATAACTGTATAAATAATATCAGCACATTTGTGAACGTATATTTGACCTACCAGCTGGCGTGTATTAGACGTGTGAGGTCATTTGTTTACTCTTGAACATCAGCAAAAATTTAACTTCTGCTAATTTGAGCTCAGTTTCAAGCCATTTCCAGTACTAAAACCAGTCAAAATCATCTCTATTTCTGTAATATATCTCCCATTCTATCAAATGAGACCAAGAATTCGCAAACACAACTCAAAAAACATATGAAAAAACTGCAAAGTTGCTGTTTTAATCGAAAATTACGGTCTCGGTTACTTTTCTCTCATGCACTGTGTGCTGCAGGATTTGTTTTATGTGGTGCACACATACGACATAGATGTATTCTTTCATATCAAGGCCCAAATTTACCGCTCACAGCTTATCAGAGTGAGCTGAGCTCATAGTGTAGATCTACGGTTTGGACCCTCAATGTAAAGCCGTAAATCTACAGCACAGACCCTGAAAGGGTTAACCCTTTGACTGTTTCGGTCATATATATACGTCTTACAAGCCACTGTGTTTGATGTACATACACGTAAAAATTCTAGCGGCTTCAAATCAAGCAGGAGAAAGCTGGTAGGCCCACATGTGAGAGAATTGGTCTGTGTGGTCAGTGTGCACCATATAAAAAAAATCCTGCAGCACGCAGTGCATAATGAGAAAAAAAAACTCCGACCGTTTTTTTGGATTAAAACGCCGACTTTGTGGTGTATTTTTGTATAGTATTTATGGTTGTATTCTCATTTTCTTGGTCTCATTTGATAGAATGGAAAACATATTATAGAAATAGAGGTGATTTTGATTGGCTTTACTATGGAAAGAACCTTGAAATGGAGCTCAGAGTAGGGGAAATGTTTGATTTTTGCCGATGTTCAAAAGTAAACAAATGATGTTATTGTCCAATAAATGTCCAACTAGCCATTCTAATATGCAGTCATGAATGGGTTGACATTATTTATACAATTATTACAATATTGCAGTAGTCTGCATAACAGTAAATCTTCTGTTTTTTGTTTGAATAAAAATTCAAAATAGAAAGCAAGAGTAATATCAGAGGGGCCTGGAGACATGACTGATAAACAAAGAAAATGTTATTTTAGAGCCAGGAATGTCTGCATTGTTCATTCTGGACCCTATTTTGAAATTGGTATATTTTTTAATTTGAGTGAAATTGGCCAAATTGCAAATTTCTGACCACATTATTGGGTAGCTGAAATTGGTAAATGGGTAGTTTCTTATACTCAATCGATAGAACAAGTGGAGTTCTAAAGAATTAGCTATGAGTTTGGTCAACTGGAACAATGGAATTAACCGAAAGTATGGCTCAAAGTGGGCGAAATCGCCGATTCATAAATATCGCTGAGGTCGCTAACTTCACAAGAGCATAATTCCGTAAGTGTTCCATCAAATTTCATTCTTTTGGTGTCATTACCAGTGGGAAAAGATTCTCTTATCATTTCATGTTTTTTTTTTTTTTTTTTTGACACCAGAAGTCACCTCAGGATTTGGGGTTTCGACAGTCAAGGGGTTAATATATTTATAGATGGGGTTGTAAAAGAAGTAAGTGATAGGGTGTTGGGGAGAGGGGTGGGATTAAATTATGGGGCATCAAATACAAAATGGGAGTTGACACAGTTACTTTTTGCTGATGTTACTGTGCTTTTGGGAGATTCTTAAAAAAAAAGTTGCAAAGTTTAGTGGATGAGTTTCAGAGGGTGTGTAAAGGTAGTTTGGAAAGTGAACATGGATAAAAGTATAATGAGGGTATCAAACAATTTAGATAAAGAAAAATTGGACATCACATTGGAGAGAGGGAGTATGGAAAAAGTGAATGTTTTCAGATATTTGAGAGTTGACTTGTTAGCAGATGGGTTTGTGAAAGATGAGGTTAACCATAGAATTGATGGAGGAAAAATGGTGAGTGGTGCCTTGAGGTATCTGTGGAGACAAAAAACGTTATCTATGGAGGCAAAGAAAGGAATGTACGAAAGTATAGTGCTACCAACACTCTTATGTGGGTGCGAAGCTTGGGATGCAAATGCTGCAGCGAGGAGGCAGCTGGAGGCAGTGGAGATGTTGTGCCTAAGGGCAATGTGTGGTGTAAATATTATGCCTAGAATTCAGAGTGGAAATTAGGAGGAGATGTGGAGCTAATAAGAGTATTAGTCAGAGGGCTGAAGAGGGGTTGTTGAGGTGGTTTAGTCATTTAGAAAGAATGGAACAAAGTAGAATGACCTGAAGAGCATATAAATCTGTTGGGGAAGGAAGGCGGGGTAGGGGTCATCCTCGAAAAGGTTGGAGGGAGGAGGTAAATGAGGTTTTGTGAGTGAGGGGCTTGGACTTCCAGCAAGCATGCATGAGCCTGTTAGACAGGAGTGAATGGAGATGAATGGTTTTTGGGACCTGACGAGCTGTTGGAGTGTGAGCAGGGTATATTTTGTGAAGGGATTCAGTGAAACTGGTTAGCCAGACTTGAGTCCTGGAACTGGGAAGTAAAATGCCTGCACTTTAACCATTTCAGGGTTGGCAGACCCTCTCCCAGACCTATTCTCAGGGTCGGAAAATATTCGAAAAAAAAAAACGCTATTTTTTCTTGTGAAAAGATAGAATTTTTTTTCTAAACTTTATAGGCTAAAAAATATTTTTTGCCATCAATACTTAATGAGATATGGAGGCGTGAATTTGACAGAAAGTGAACCACGTACAGCAACATCGCCAACTGCCGGTCACCCGGTAATTGTTTATTTTGCTTTTTCTATTTTTTTCTATTATTATTTAATTTTTTTTTTTCAAGTAACTTTTATGGCCTGTGAGACCAATATGAGCACTATTTTGTAAGTTTTTTCTCTTTCTATACTATACAATAACTGCACAAACACTGTTGTCACTATATTGTTTACAAAACTTGTTTACACAAATGAACAATATAAAATGTTGTTTATTACTATTTTTCTATATTTTATATACACATATACAGTCACAGGACATGTTTCTAGAAGTTCTGCAGCCTGTGGAAGTCTTTGAAACATGGTGTCATGCACAATGGTGTTTTACACTCCTCACACATAAAATGAGTGTCTCTGCATTGTTGTGGGCGTTGTTTTGTATGTGCACAGACGTAACACCTCTTCTGAGCCTTTTTCTTGAAAGCAGTAGCAGGTAGTTTTGTTAGGAAGTGATCACCATGCTTCAGACGAGAAGGTAGTTGTTGATAATTTCGTGGGCGGTTTTCTATTGCAGGTGCTGTTCCTTGGTACTTGATTATTATTTGTCTGATGACAGACAAACAAAATTCACCATATGGTGGTTTGTTTCTGGTCCTCATCTTATACATATTATAAGAATCGAGCATGGAAATGTCCAGAATATGGAAAAAGAGTTTTGCGTACCATTTATAACTCTTGCGAACACAATCAGCAAACCCAATCTGCATGTCACATTTGTCCACTGAATGCATATTGAGGGTGTAATCAATCACAGCTGCAGGTTTTAGAATGGGTTCATTGCTCTCTGCCAGTGTCTGCCATTTTGTTAGGGTGAACTGATGACAACAGTCTGATATCTCGTTTGTCATGCCACCGAAATGCCATGATGTTATTGGCAGCAAATGCCTGCACCTCACCTCTACGAGTGCCAGCGTTGAACCTGGGCATATGTTTATGATTTCCACGCAGTGTGCCACACACATCTGTCATGTTCACTCGCAAGAAATCACTGAATAAGGGGCTTGTGTACCAGTTATCAGTATATAATATATGCCCCTTACCAAGATATGGTTCCATCATTGTTCTAACCACATCACCTGGAGTTTACCTGGAGAGGGTTTCGGGGGTCAACGCCCCCGCGGCTCGGTCTGAGACCAGGCCTCATGGTGGATCAGGGTCTGATCAACCAGGCTGTTACTGCTGGCCGCACGCAAGCTGACGTATGAACCACAGCCCGGTTGGTCAAGTACTGACTTTAGGTGCCTGTCCAGTGCCTTCTTAAAGACAGCCAGGGGTCTATTGGTAATCCCCCTCATGTATGCTGGGAGGCAGTTGAACAGTACGTACACAACAAGTATTGAGGAATCCCCAAGTTTCAATTGTAAATACCAATTCAGATCCTCCTCAACCATGGCATGTGT